>NW_027051167.1:0-26309 GCF_954871325.1 Gordionus sp. m RMFG-2023
TACAATATTTGTTAGTAATATTATTTGGAAAATGTTCATTTTTTGTTAATTTATCTATGAATACGTGCAAATCATTATCCAAAAAATATTTTAAAAATATTGTGATTTGACCGATAACCGATTTGAAATAGAAATACTGCCTTGCTGGCGTTATACATGGAAAATTCTTCATTCTTGGTTTATACGTCAACAATAACGTGTTAAGCCTTATCCTAATTAATTTTTTGAATATATTATGATTTGACCGAATGGCGAGCTAAAAACCGACCACTTACTAAATATTCGATCTACCAAATTTGGTAGTAAATATATTTGTAAAATATATATTTTTGGTTATTTTATCTATAAATACATGCAAATCATTATCCAAAAAATATTTTAAAAATATCGTGATTTGACCGATAACCGATTTGAAACGAAATACTGCCTTGCTGGCGTTATACATGGAAAATTCTTCATTCTTGGTTTATACGTCAACAATAACGTGTTAAGCATTATCCTAATTAATTTTTTGAAATGGCGAGCTCAAAACCGACCACTTACTAAATATTCGATCTACCAAATTTGGTAGTAAATATATTTGGAAAATATAAATTTTTGGTTATTTTATCTATAAATACGTGCAAATCATTATCCAAAAAATATTTTAAAAATATCGTGATTTGACCGATAACCGATTTGTAACCTAAATACTGCCTTACTGGCGTTATACATGGAAAATTCTTCATTTTTGTTTATACGTGAACAATAACGTGTTAAGCATTATCCTAATTAATTTTTTGAAAATATTATGATTTGACCGAATGGCGAGCTCAAAACCGACCACTTACTAAATTTTAGATCTACCAAATTTGGTAGTAATATTATTTGGAAAATGTTTATTTTTGGTTTTTTTATCTATAAATACGTGCAAATCATTATCCAAAAAATATTTTAAAAATATCGTGATTTGACCGATGACCGATTTGAAACCTATATACTGCCTTGCTGGCGTTATACATGTAGATTTCTTCATTTTTGGTTTATACGTGAACAATAACGTGTTAAGCATTTTCCTAATTAATTTATTGAAAATATTATGATTTGACCGAATGGCGAGCTCAAAACCAACCACTTACTAAATATTCGATCTAGCAAATTTGATAGTAAATATATTTGGAAAATATAAATTTTTGGTTATTTTATCTATAAATACGTGCAAATCATTATCCAAAAAATATTTTAAAAATATCGTGATTTGACCGATAACCGATTTGTAACCTAAATACTGCCTTACTGGCGTTATACATGGAAAATTCTTCATTTTTGGTTTATACGTGAACAATAACGTGTTAAGCATTATCCTAATTAATTTTTTGAAAATATTATGATTTGACCGAATGGCGAGCTCAAAACCGACCACTTACTAAATTTTAGATCTACCAAATTTGGTAGTAATATTATTTCGAAAATGTTCATTTTTGGTTATTTTATCTATAAATACGTGCAAATCATTATCCAAAAAATATTTTAAAAGTATCGTGATTTGACCGATGACCGATTTGAAACCGAAATACTGCCTTGCTGGCGTTATAAATAGAAAATTCTTCCTTTTTGGTTTATACGTGAACAATAACGTGTTATACATTATCCTAATTAATTTTTTGAAAATATTATGATTTGACCGAATGGCGAGCTCAAAACCGACCACTTACTATATATTCGATCTACCAAATTTGGTAGTAAATATATTTGGAAAATATGCATTTTGGGTTATTTTATCTATAAATACGTGCAAATCATTATCCAAAAAATATTTTAAAAATATCGTGATTTGACCGATAACCTATTTGAAACAGAAATACTGCCTTGCTGGCATTATACATGGAAAATTCTTCATTCTTGGTTTATACGTCAACAATAACGTGTTAAGCCTTATCCTAATTAATTTTTTGAATATATTATGATTTGACCGAATGGCGAGCTAAAAACCGACCACTTACTAAATATTCGATCTACCAAATTTGGTAGTAAATATATTTGGAAAATATTCATTTTATTTATTTTATCTATAAATACGTGCAAATCATTATCCAAAAAATATTTTAAAAATATCGTGATTTGACCGATAACCTATTTGAAAGAAATACTGCCTTGCTGGCGTTATACATGGAAAATTCTTCATTCTTGGTTTATACGTCAACAATAACGTGTTAAGCCTTATCCTAATTAATTTTTTGAATATATTAAGATTTGACCGAATGGCGAGCTAAAAACCGACCAATTACTAAATATTCGATCTACCAAATTTGGTAGTAAATATATTTGGAAAATATAAATTTTTGGTTATTTTATCTATAAATACGTGTAAATCATTACCCAAAAATAATTTTAAAAATATAGTGATATGACAGATAACCGATTTGAAACCGAAATACTGCCTTGCTGGTGTTATAAATAGAAAATTCTTCCTTTTTGGTTTATATGTGAACAATAACGTGTTATACATTATCCTAATTAATTTTTTGAATATATTATGATTTGACCGAATGGCGAGCTAAAAACCGACCACTAACTAAATATTCGAACTACCAAATTTGGTAGTAATATTATTTGGAAAATGTTCATTTTTGGTTATTTTATCTATAAATATGTGCAAATCATTATTAAAAAAATATTTTAAAAATATCGTGATTTGACCGATGACCGATTTGAAACCTATATACTGCCTTGCTGGCGTTATACATGTAGAATTCTTCATTTTTGGTTTATACGTGAACAATAACGTGTTATGCCTTATCCTAATTAATTTTTTGAAAATATTATGATTTGACCGAATGGCGAGCTCAAAACCGAACACTAACCAAATATTCGAACTACCAAATTGGGTAGTAATATTATTTGAAAAATGTTCATTTTTGGTTATTTTATCTATAAATATGTGCAAATCATTATTGAAAAAATATTTTAAAAATATCGTGATTTGACCGATGACCGATTTGAAACCGAAATACTGCCTTGCTGGCGTTATAAATAGAAAATTCTTCCTTTTTGGTTTATACGTGAACAATAACGTGTTATACATTATCCTAATTAATTTTTTGAAAATATTATGATTTTACCGAATGGCGAGCTCAAAACCGACCACTTACTAAATATTCGATCTACCAAATTTGGTAGTAAATATATTTGGAAAATATTCATTTTTGTTATTTTATCTATAAATACGTGCAAATCATTATCCAAAAAATATTTTAAAAATATCCTGATTTGACCGATAACCGATTTGAAACAGAAATACTGCCTTGCTGGCGTTATACATGGAAAATTCTTCATTTTTGGTTTATACGTGAACAATAACGTGTTAAGCATTTTCCTAATTAATTTATTGAAAATATTATGATTTGACCGAATGGCGAGCTCAAAACCAACCACTTACTAAATATTCGATCTAGCAAATTTGATAGTAAATTAATTTGGAAAATATAAATTTTTGGTTATTTTATCTATAAATACGTGCAAATCCTTATCCAAAAAATATTTTAAAAATATCGTGATTTGACCGATAACCGATTTGTAACCTAAATACTGCCTTACTGGCGTTATACATGGAAAATTCTTCATTTTTGGTATATACGTCAACAATAACGTGTTAAGCCTTATCCTAATTAATTTTTTGAATATATTATGATTTGACCGAATGGCGAGCTAAAAACCGACCACTTACTATATATTCGATCTACCAAATTTGGTAGTAAATATATTTGGAAAATATATATTTTTGGTTATTTTATCTATAAATACATGCAAATCATTATCCAAAAAATATTTTAAAAATATCGTGATTTGACCGATGACCGATTTGAAACGAAATACTGCCTTGCTGGCGTTATACATGGAAAATTCTTCATTTTTGTTTATACGTGAACAATAACGTGTTAAGCATTATCCTAATTAATTTTTTGAAAATATTATGATTTGACCGAATGGCGAGCTCAAAACCGACCACTTACTATATATTCGATCTACCAAATTTGGTAGTAAATATATTTGGAAAATATGCATTTTGGGTTATTTTATCTATAAATACGTGCAAATCATTATCCAAAAAATATTTTAAAAATATCGTGATTTGACCGATAACCGATTTGTAACCTAAATACTGCCTTGCTGGCGTTATACATGGAAAATTCTTCATTTTTGTTTATACGTGAACAATAACGTGTTAAGCATTATCCTAATTAATTTTTTGAAAATATAATGATTTGACCGAATGGCGAGCTCAAAACCGACCACTTACTATATATTCGATCTACCAAATTTGGTAGTAAATATATTTGGAAAATATGCATTTTGGGTTATTTTATCTATAAATACGTGCAAATCATTATCCAAAAAATATTTTAAAAATATCGTGATTTGACCGATGACCGATTTGAAACCGAAATACTGCCTTGCTGGTGTTATAAATAGAAAATTCTTCCTTTTTGGTTTATACGTGAACAATAACGTGTTATACATTATCCTAATTAATTTTTTGAAAATATTATGATTTGACCGAATGGCGAGCTCAAAACCGACCACTTACTATATATTCGATCTACCAAATTTGGTAGTAAATATATTTGGAAAATATGCATTTTGGGTTATTTTATCTATAAATACGTGCAAATCATTATCCAAAAAATATTTTAAAAATATCGTGATTTGACCGATAACCGATTTGAAACAGAAATACTGCCTTGCTGGCGTTATACATGGAAAATTCTTCATTCTTGGTTTATACGTCAACAATAACGTGTTAAGCCTTATCCTAATTAATTTTTTGAATATATTATGATTTGACCGAATGGCGAGCTAAAAACCGACCACTTACTAAATATTCGATCTACCAAATTTGGTAGTAAATATATTTGTAAAATATATATTTTTGGTTATTTTATCTATAAATACATGCAAATCATTATCCAAAAAATATTTTAAAAATATCGTGATTTGACCGATAACCGATTTGAAACGAAATACTGCCTTGCTGGCGTTATACATGGAAAATTCTTCATTCTTGGTTTATACGTCAACAATAACGTGTTAAGCATTATCCTAATTAATTTTTTGAAATGGCGAGCTCAAAACCGGCCACTTACTAAATATTCGATCTACCAAATTTGGTAGTAAATATATTTGGAAAATATAAATTTTTGGTTATTTTATCTATAAATACGTGCAAATCATTATCCAAAAAATATTTTAAAAATATCGTGATTTGACCGATAACCGATTTGTAACCTAAATACTGCCTTACTGGCGTTATACATGGAAAATTCTTCATTTTTGTTTATACGTGAACAATAACGTGTTAAGCATTATCCTAATTAATTTTTTGAAAATATTATGATTTGACCGAATGGCGAGCTCAAAACCGACCACTTACTAAATTTTAGATCTACCAAATTTGATATTATTTGGAAAATGTTCATTTTTGGTTTTTTTATCTATAAATACGTGCAAATCATTATCCAAAAAATATTTTAAAAATATCGTGATTTGACCGATGACCGATTTGAAACCTATATACTGCCTTGCTGGCGTTATACATGTAGATTTCTTCATTTTTGGTTTATACGTGAACAATAACGTGTTAAGCATTATCCTAATTAATTTTTTGAAAATATTATGATTTGACCGAATGGCGAGCTCAAAACCGACCACTTACTAAATTTTAGATCTACCAAATTTGGTAGTAATATTATTTGGAAAATGTTTATTTTTGGTTTTTTTATCTATAAATACGTGCAAATCATTATCCAAAAAATATTTTAAAAATATCGTGATTTGACCGATGACCGATTTGAAACCTATATACTGCCTTGCTGGCGTTATACATGTAGATTTCTTCATTTTTGGTTTATACGTGAACAATAACGTGTTAAGCATTTTCCTAATTAATTTATTGAAAATATTATGATTTGACCGAATGGCGAGCTCAAAACCAACCACTTACTAAATATTCGATCTAGCAAATTTGATAGTAAATATATTTGGAAAATATAAATTTTTGGTTATTTTATCTATAAATACGTGCAAATCATTATCCAAAAAATATTTTAAAAATATCGTGATTTGACCGATAACCGATTTGTAACCTAAATACTGCCTTACTGGCGTTATACATGGAAAATTCTTCATTTTTGGTTTATACGTGAACAATAACGTGTTAAGCATTATCCTAATTAATTTTTTGAAAATATTATGATTTGACCGAATGGCGAGCTCAAAACCGACCACTTACTAAATTTTAGATCTACCAAATTTGGTAGTAATATTATTTGGAAAATGTTCATTTTTGGTTATTTTATCTATAAATACGTGCAAATCATTATCCAAAAAATATTTTAAAAGTATCGTGATTTGACCGATGACCGATTTGAAACCGAAATACTGCCTTGCTGGCGTTATAAATAGAAAATTCTTCCTTTTTGGTTTATACGTGAACAATAACGTGTTATACATTATCCTAATTAATTTTTTGAAAATATTATGATTTGACCGAATGGCGAGCTCAAAACCGACCACTTACTATATATTCGATCTACCAAATTTGGTAGTAAATATATTTGGAAAATATGCATTTTGGGTTATTTTATCTATAAATACGTGCAAATCATTATCCAAAAAATATTTTAAAAATATCGTGATTTGACCGATAACCTATTTGAAACAGAAATACTGCCTTGCTGGCATTATACATGGAAAATTCTTCATTCTTGGTTTATACGTCAACAATAACGTGTTAAGCCTTATCCTAATTAATTTTTTGAATATATTATGATTTGACCGAATGGCGAGCTAAAAACCGACCACTTACTAAATATTCGATCTACCAAATTTGGTAGTAAATATATTTGGAAAATATTCATTTTATTTATTTTATCTATAAATACGTGCAAATCATTATCCAAAAAATATTTTAAAAATATCGTGATTTGACCGATAACCTATTTGAAAGAAATACTGCCTTGCTGGCGTTATACATGGAAAATTCTTCATTCTTGGTTTATACGTCAACAATAACGTGTTAAGCCTTATCCTAATTAATTTTTTGAATATATTAAGATTTGACCGAATGGCGAGCTAAAAACCGACCAATTACTAAATATTCGATCTACCAAATTTGGTAGTAAATATATTTGGAAAATATAAATTTTTGGTTATTTTATCTATAAATACGTGTAAATCATTACCCAAAAATAATTTTAAAAATATAGTGATATGACAGATAACCGATTTGAAACCGAAATACTGCCTTGCTGGTGTTATAAATAGAAAATTCTTCCTTTTTGGTTTATATGTGAACAATAACGTGTTATACATTATCCTAATTAATTTTTTGAATATATTATGATTTGACCGAATGGCGAGCTAAAAACCGACCACTAACTAAATATTCGAACTACCAAATTTGGTAGTAATATTATTTGGAAAATGTTCATTTTTGGTTATTTTATCTATAAATATGTGCAAATCATTATTAAAAAAATATTTTAAAAATATCGTGATTTGACCGATGACCGATTTGAAACCTATATACTGCCTTGCTGGCGTTATACATGTAGAATTCTTCATTTTTGGTTTATACGTGAACAATAACGTGTTATGCCTTATCCTAATTAATTTTTTGAAAATATTATGATTTGACCGAATGGCGAGCTCAAAACCGAACACTAACCAAATATTCGAACTACCAAATTGGGTAGTAATATTATTTGAAAAATGTTCATTTTTGGTTATTTTATCTATAAATATGTGCAAATCATTATTGAAAAAATATTTTAAAAATATCGTGATTTGACCGATGACCGATTTGAAACCGAAATACTGCCTTGCTGGCGTTATAAATAGAAAATTCTTCCTTTTTGGTTTATACGTGAACAATAACGTGTTATACATTATCCTAATTAATTTTTTGAAAATATTATGATTTTACCGAATGGCGAGCTCAAAACCGACCACTTACTAAATATTCGATCTACCAAATTTGGTAGTAAATATATTTGGAAAATATTCATTTTTGTTATTTTATCTATAAATACGTGCAAATCATTATCCAAAAAATATTTTAAAAATATCCTGATTTGACCGATAACCGATTTGAAACAGAAATACTGCCTTGCTGGCGTTATACATGGAAAATTCTTCATTTTTGGTTTATACGTGAACAATAACGTGTTAAGCATTTTCCTAATTAATTTATTGAAAATATTATGATTTGACCGAATGGCGAGCTCAAAACCAACCACTTACTAAATATTCGATCTAGCAAATTTGATAGTAAATTAATTTGGAAAATATAAATTTTTGGTTATTTTATCTATAAATACGTGCAAATCCTTATCCAAAAAATATTTTAAAAATATCGTGATTTGACCGATAACCGATTTGTAACCTAAATACTGCCTTACTGGCGTTATACATGGAAAATTCTTCATTTTTGGTATATACGTCAACAATAACGTGTTAAGCCTTATCCTAATTAATTTTTTGAATATATTATGATTTGACCGAATGGCGAGCTAAAAACCGACCACTTACTATATATTCGATCTACCAAATTTGGTAGTAAATATATTTGGAAAATATATATTTTTGGTTATTTTATCTATAAATACATGCAAATCATTATCCAAAAAATATTTTAAAAATATCGTGATTTGACCGATGACCGATTTGAAACGAAATACTGCCTTGCTGGCGTTATACATGGAAAATTCTTCATTTTTGTTTATACGTGAACAATAACGTGTTAAGCATTATCCTAATTAATTTTTTGAAAATATTATGATTTGACCGAATGGCGAGCTCAAAACCGACCACTTACTATATATTCGATCTACCAAATTTGGTAGTAAATATATTTGGAAAATATGCATTTTGGGTTATTTTATCTATAAATACGTGCAAATCATTATCCAAAAAATATTTTAAAAATATCGTGATTTGACCGATAACCGATTTGTAACCTAAATACTGCCTTGCTGGCGTTATACATGGAAAATTCTTCATTTTTGTTTATACGTGAACAATAACGTGTTAAGCATTATCCTAATTAATTTTTTGAAAATATAATGATTTGACCGAATGGCGAGCTCAAAACCGACCACTTACTATATATTCGATCTACCAAATTTGGTAGTAAATATATTTGGAAAATATGCATTTTGGGTTATTTTATCTATAAATACGTGCAAATCATTATCCAAAAAATATTTTAAAAATATCGTGATTTGACCGATGACCGATTTGAAACCGAAATACTGCCTTGCTGGTGTTATAAATAGAAAATTCTTCCTTTTTGGTTTATACGTGAACAATAACGTGTTATACATTATCCTAATTAATTTTTTGAAAATATTATGATTTGACCGAATGGCGAGCTCAAAACCGACCACTTACTATATATTCGATCTACCAAATTTGGTAGTAAATATATTTGGAAAATATGCATTTTGGGTTATTTTATCTATAAATACGTGCAAATCATTATCCAAAAAATATTTTAAAAATATCGTGATTTGACCGATAACCGATTTGAAACAGAAATACTGCCTTGCTGGCGTTATACATGGAAAATTCTTCATTCTTGGTTTATACGTCAACAATAACGTGTTAAGCCTTATCCTAATTAATTTTTTGAATATATTATGATTTGACCGAATGGCGAGCTAAAAACCGACCACTTACTAAATATTCGATCTACCAAATTTGGTAGTAAATATATTTGTAAAATATATATTTTTGGTTATTTTATCTATAAATACATGCAAATCATTATCCAAAAAATATTTTAAAAATATCGTGATTTGACCGATAACCGATTTGAAACGAAATACTGCCTTGCTGGCGTTATACATGGAAAATTCTTCATTCTTGGTTTATACGTCAACAATAACGTGTTAAGCATTATCCTAATTAATTTTTTGAAATGGCGAGCTCAAAACCGGCCACTTACTAAATATTCGATCTACCAAATTTGGTAGTAAATATATTTGGAAAATATAAATTTTTGGTTATTTTATCTATAAATACGTGCAAATCATTATCCAAAAAATATTTTAAAAATATCGTGATTTGACCGATAACCGATTTGTAACCTAAATACTGCCTTACTGGCGTTATACATGGAAAATTCTTCATTTTTGTTTATACGTGAACAATAACGTGTTAAGCATTATCCTAATTAATTTTTTGAAAATATTATGATTTGACCGAATGGCGAGCTCAAAACCGACCACTTACTAAATTTTAGATCTACCAAATTTGATATTATTTGGAAAATGTTCATTTTTGGTTTTTTTATCTATAAATACGTGCAAATCATTATCCAAAAAATATTTTAAAAATATCGTGATTTGACCGATGACCGATTTGAAACCTATATACTGCCTTGCTGGCGTTATACATGTAGATTTCTTCATTTTTGGTTTATACGTGAACAATAACGTGTTAAGCATTATCCTAATTAATTTTTTGAAAATATTATGATATGACCGAATGGCGAGCTCAAAACCGACCACTTACTAAATTTTAGATCTACCAAATTTGGTAGTAATATTATTTGGAAAATGTTCATTTTTGGTTATTTTATCTATAAATACGTGCAAATCATTATCCAAAAAATATTTTAAAAATATCGTGATTTGACCGATGACCGATTTGAAACCGAAATACTGCCTTGCTGGCGTTATAAATAGAAAATTCTTCCTTTTTGGTTTATACGTGAACAATAACGTGTTATACATTATCCTAATTAATTTTTTGAAAATATTATGATTTGACCGAATGGCGAGCTCAAAACCGACAACTTACTATATATTCGATCTACCAAATTTGGTAGTAAATATATTTGGAAAATATGCATTTTGGGTTATTTTATCTATAAATACGTGCAAATCATTATCCAAAAAATATTTTAAAAATATCGTGATTTGACCGATAACCTATTTGAAACAGAAATACTGCCTTGCTGGCATTATACATGGAAAATTCTTCATTCTTGGTTTATACGTCAACAATAACGTGTTAAGCCTTATCCTAATTAATTTTTTGAAAATATTATGATTTGACCGAATGGCGAGCTAAAAACCGACCACTAACTAAATATTCGATCTACCAAATTTGGTAGTAAATATATTTGGAAAATATTCATTTTTGGTTATTTTATCTATAAATACGTGCAAATCATTACCCAAAAAATATTTTAAAAATATAGTGATTTTACCGATAACCGATTTGAAACCGAAATACTGCCTTGCTGGTGTTATAAATAGAAAATTTTTCCTTTTTAGTTTATACGTGAACAATAACGTGTTATACATTATCCTAATTAATTTTTTGAAAATATTATGATTTGACCGAATGGCGAGCTCAAAACCGACCACTTACTAAATTTTAGATCTACCAAATTTGGTAGTAATATTATTTGGAAAATGTTAATTTTTGTTTATTTTATCTATAAATACCTGCAAATCATTATCCAAAAAATATTTTAAAAATATCGTGATTTGACCGATGACCGATTTGAAACCGAAATACTGCCTTGCTGGCGTTATAAATAGAAAATTCTTCCTTTTTGGTTTATACGTGAACAATAACGTGTTAAGCATTTTCCTAATTAATTTATTGAAAATATTATGATTTGACCGAATGGCGAGCTCAAAACAGACCACTTACTAAATATTCGATCTACCAAATTTGGTAGTAAATATATTTTGAAAATATAAATTTTTGGTTATTTTATCTATAAATACGTGCAAATCATTATCCAAAAAATATTTTAAAAATATCGTGATTTGACCGATGACCGATTTGAAACCTATATACTGCCTTGCTGGCGTTATACATGTAGATTTCTTCATTTTTGGTTTATACGTGAACAATAACGTGTTAAGCATTTTCCTAATTAATTTATTGAAAATATTATGATTTGACCGAATGGCGAGCTCAAAACCAACCACTTACTAAATATTCGATCTAGCAAATTTGATAGTAAATATATTTGGAAAATATAAATTTTTGGTTATTTTATCTATAAATACGTGCAAATCATTATCCAAAAAATATTTTAAAAATATCGTGATTGACCGATAACCGATTTGAAACCTATATACTGCCTTACTGGCGTTATACATGTAGATTTCTTCATTTTTGGTTTATACGTGAACAATAACGTGTTAAGCATTTTCCTAATTAATTTTTTGAAAATATTAAGATTTGACCGAATGGCGAGCTCAAAACCGACCACTTACTAAATTTTAGATCTACCAAATTTGGTAGTAATATTATTTGGAAAATGTTCATTTTTGATTATTTTATCTATAAATACGTGCAAATCATTATCCAAAAAATATTTTAAAAATATCGTGATTTGACCGATGACCGATTTGAAACCGAAATACTGCCTTGCTGGCGTTATAAATAGAAAATTCTTCCTTTTTGGTTTATACGTGAACAATAACGTGTTATACATTATCCTAATTAATTTTTTTAAAATATTATCATTTGACCGAATGGCGAGCTCAAAACCGACCACTTACTATATATTCGATCTACCAAATTTGGTAGTAAATATATTTGGAAAATATTCATTTTGGGTTATTTTATCTATAAATACGTGCAAATCATTATCCAAAAAATATTTTAAAAATATCGTGATTTGACCGATAACCTATTTGAAACAGAAATACTGCCTTGCTGGCATTATACATGGAAAATTCTTCATTCTTGGTTTATACGTCAACAATAACGTGTTAAGCCTTATCCTAATTAATTTTTTGAATATATTATGATTTGACCCAATGGCGAGCTTAAAACCGCACACTTACTAAATATTCGATCTACAATATATGTTAGTAATATTATTTGGAAAATGTTCATTTTTTGTTAATTTATCTATGAATACGTGCAAATCATTATCCAAAAATTATTTTAAAAATATCGTGATTTGACCGATAACCGATTTGAAACAGAAAAACTGCCTTGCTGGCGTTATACATGGAAAATTCTTCATTCTTGGTTTATACGTCAACAATAACGTGTTAAGCATTATCCTAATTAATTTTTTGAAAATATTATGATTTGACCGAATGGCGAGTTAAAAACCGACCACTTACTAAATATTCGATTTACCAAATTTGGTAGTAAATATATTTGGAAAATATAAATTTTTGGTTATTTTATCTATAAATACGTGTAAATCATTATCCAAAAAATATTTTAAAAATATCGTGATTTGACCGATAACCGATTTGAAACCTAAATACTGCCTTGCTGGCGTTATACATGGAAAATTCTTCATTCTTGGTTTATACGTCAACAATAACGTGTTAAGCATTATCCTAATTAATTTTTTGAAAATATTATGATTTGACCGAATGCCGAGCTCAAAACCGACCACTTACTTATTATTCGATCTACCTAATTTGGTAGTAAATATATTTGGGAAATATTCATTTTTGGTTATTTTATCTATAAATACGTGCAAATCATTATCCAAAAAATATTTTAAAAATATCCTGATTTGACCGATAACCGATTTGAAACAGAAATACTGCCTTGCTGGCGTTATACATGGAAAATTCTTCATTTTTGGATTATACGTGAACAATAACGTGTTAAGCATTTTCCTAATTAATTTATTGAAAATATTATGATTTGACCGAATGGCGAGCTAAAAACCGACCACTAACTAAATATTCGAACTACCAAATTTGGTAGTAATATTATTTGGAAAATGTTCATTTTTGGTTATTTTATCTATAAATATGTGCAAATCATTATTGAAAAAATATTTTAAAAATATCATGATTTGACCGATGACCGATTTGAAACGTATATACTGCCTTGCTGGCGTTATACATGTAGAATTCTTCATTTTTGGTTTATACGTGAACAATAACGTGTTATGCCTTATCCTAATTAATTTTTTGAAAATATTATGATTTGATCGAATGGCGAGCTCAAAACCGACCACTAACCAAATATTCGAACTACCAAATTGGGTAGTAATATTATTTGAAAAATGTTCATTTTTGGTTATTTTATCTATAAATATGTGCAAATCATAATTGAAAAAATATTTTAAAAATATCGTGATTTGACCGATGACCGATTTGAAACCGAAATACTGCCTTGCTGGCGTTATAAATAGAAAATTCTTCCTTTTTGGTTTATACGTGAACAATAACATGTTATACATTATCCTAATTAATTTTTTGAAAATATTATGATTTTACCGAATGGCGAGCTCAAAACCGACCTCTTACTAAATATTCGATCTACCAAATTTGGTAGTAAATATATTTGGAAAATATTCATTTTTGTTATTTTATCTATAAATACGTACAAATCATTACCCAAAAATAATTTTAAAATATAGTGATATGACAGATAACCGATTTGAAACCGAAATACTGCCTTGCTGGTGTTATAAATAGAAAATTCTTCCTTTTTGGTTTATACGTGAACAATAACGTGTTATACATTATCCTAATTAATTTTTTGAAAATATTATGATTTGACCGAATGGCGAGCTCAAAACCGACCACTTACTAAATATTCGATCTACCAAATTTGGTAGTAAATATATTTGGAAAATATTCATTTTTGGTTATTTTATCTATAAATACGTGCAAATTATTATCCCAAAAAATATTTTAAAAATATCGTGATTTGACCGATAACCGATTTGAAACAGAAATACTGCCTTGCTGGCGTTATACATGGAAAATTCTTCATTCTTGGTTTATACGTCAACAATAACGTGTTAAGCCTTATCCTAATTAATTTTTTGAATATATTAAGATTTGACCATGGCGAGCTAAAAACCGACCAATTACTAAATATTCGATCTACCAAATTTGGTAGTAAATATATTTGGAAAATATAAATTTTTGGTTATTTTATCTATAAATACGTGCAAATCATTATCCAAAAAATATTTTAAATATATCGTGATTTGACCGATGACCGATTTGAAACGAAATACTGCCTTGCTGGCGTTATACATGGAAAATTCTTCCTTTTTGGTTTATACGTCAACAATAACGTGTTAAGCATTATCCTAATTAATTTTTTGAAATGGCGAGCTCAAAACCGACCACTTACTAAATATTCGATCTACCAAATTTGGTAGTAAATATATTTGGAAAATATAAATTTTTGGTTATTTTATCTATGAATACGTGCAAATCATTATCCAAATTATATTTTAAAAATATCGTGATTTGACCGATGACCGATTTGAAACGAAATACTGCCTTGCTAACGTTATACATAGAAAATTCTTCATTCTTGGTTTCTACGTCAACAATAACGAGCATTATCCTAATTAATTTTTTGAAAATATTATGATTTGACCGAATGGCGAGCTCAAAACCGATCACTTACTAAATATTCGATCTACCAAATTTGGAAGTAAATATATTTCGAAAATGTTTATTTTTGGTTAATTTATCTATAAGTGCAAATCATTATCCAAAAAAAATTTTTAAAAATATCGTGATTTGACCGATAACCGATTAGAAACCGAAATACTGCCTTACTTGCGTTATACATTGATAATTCTTCATTTTTGGTTTATACGTGAACTATAACGTGTTAAGCATTTACCTAATTAATATTTTGAAAATATTATGATTTGACCCAATGGCGAGCTTAAAACCGCACACTTACTAAATATTCGATCTACAAGTAATATTATTTGGAAAATGTTCATTTTTTGTTAATTTATCTATGAATACGTGCAAATCATTATCCAAAAATTATTTTAAAAATATCGTGATTTGACCGATAACCGATTTGAAACAGAAAAACTGCCTTGCTGGCGTTATACATGGAAAATTCTTCAGTCTTGGTTTATACGTCAACAATAACGTGTTAAGCATTATCCTAATTAATTTTTTGAAAATATTATGATTTGACCGAATGGCGAGTTAAAAACCGACCACTTACTAAATATTCGATTTACCAAATTTGGTAGTAAATATTTTTGGAAAATATTAATTTTTGGTTATTTTATCTATAAATACGTGCAAATCATTATCCAAAAAATATTTTAAAAATATCGTGATTTGACCTATAACCGATTTGAAACCTAAATACTGCCTTGCTGGCGTTATACATGGAAAATTCTTCATTTTTGGTTTATACGTGAACAATAACGTGTTAAGCATTATCCTAATTAACTTTTTGAAAATATTATGATTTGACCGAATGGCGAGCTCAAAACCGACCACTTACTATATATTCGATCTACCAAATTTGGTAGTAAATATATTTGGAAAATATGCATTTTGGGTTATTTTATCTATAAATACGTGCAAATCATTATCCAAAAAATATTTTAAAAATATCGTGATTTGACCGATAACCGATTTATAACCTAAATACTGCCTTGCTGGCGTTATACATGGAAAATTCTTCATTTTTGTTTATACGTGAACAATAACGTGTTAAGCATTATCCTAATTAATTTTTTGAAAATATTATGATTTGACCGAATGGCGAGCTCAAAACCGACCACTTACTATATATTCGATCTACCAAATTTGGTAGTAAATATATTTGGAAAATATGCATTTTGGGTTATTTTATCTATAAATACGTGCAAATCATTATCCAAAAAATATTTTAAAAATATCGTGATTTGACCGATGACCGATTTGAAACCGAAATACTGCCTTGCTGGTGTTATAAATAGAAAATTCTTCCTTTTTGGTTTATACGTGAACAAAAACGTGTTATACATTATAATAATTAATTTTTTGAAAATATTATGTTTTGACCGAATGGCGAGCTCAAAACCGACCACTTACTATATATTCGATCTACCAAATTTGGTAGTAAATATATTTGGAAAATATGCATTTTGGGTTATTTTATCTATAAATACGTGCAAATCATTATCCAAAAAATATTTTAAAAATATCGTGATTTGACCGATAACCTATTTGAAACAGAAATACTGCCTTGCTGGCATTATACATGGAAAATTCTTCATTCTTGGTTTATACGTCAACAATAACGTGTTAAGCCTTATCCTAATTAATTTTTTGAATATATTATGATTTGACCGAATGGCGAGCTAAAAACCGACCACTTACTAAATATTCGATCTACCAAATTTGGTAGTAAATATATTTGGAAAATATTCATTTTATTTATTTTATCTCTAAATACGTGCAAATCATTATCCAAAAAATATTTTAAAAATATCGTGATTTGACCGATAACCGATTTGAAACAGAAATACTGCCTTGCTGGCGTTATACATGGAAAATTCTTCATTCTTGGTTTATACGTCAACAATAACGTGTTAAGCATTATCCTAATTAATTTTTTGAAAATATTATGATTTGACCGAATGGCGAGTTCAAATACGGCACACTTACTAAATATTCGATCTACAATATTTGTTAGTAATATTATTTGGAAAATGTTCATTTTTTGTTAATTTATCTATGAATACGTGCAAATCATTATCCAAAAAATATTTTAAAAATATTGTGATTTGACCGATAACCGATTTGAAATAGAAATACTGCCTTGCTGGCGTTATACATGGAAAATTCTTCATTCTTGGTTTATACGTCAACAATAACGTGTTAAGCCTTATCCTAATTAATTTTTTGAATATATTATGATTTGACCGAATGGCGAGCTAAAAACCGACCACTTACTAAATATTCGATCTACCAAATTTGGTAGTAAATATATTTGTAAAATATATATTTTTGGTTATTTTATCTATAAATACATGCAAATCATTATCCAAAAAATATTTTAAAAATATCGTGATTTGACCGATAACCGATTTGAAACGAAATACTGCCTTGCTGGCGTTATACATGGAAAATTCTTCATTCTTGGTTTATACGTCAACAATAACGTGTTAAGCATTATCCTAATTAATTTTTTGAAATGGCGAGCTCAAAACCGACCACTTACTAAATATTCGATCTACCAAATTTGGTAGTAAATATATTTGGAAAATATAAATTTTTGGTTATTTTATCTATAAATACGTGCAAATCATTATCCAAAAAATATTTTAAAAATATCGTGATTTGACCGATAACCGATTTGTAACCTAAATACTGCCTTACTGGCGTTATACATGGAAAATTCTTCATTTTTGTTTATACGTGAACAATAACGTGTTAAGCATTATCCTAATTAATTTTTTGAAAATATTATGATTTGACCGAATGGCGAGCTCAAAACCGACCACTTACTAAATTTTAGATCTACCAAATTTGGTAGTAATATTATTTGGAAAATGTTTATTTTTGGTTTTTTTATCTATAAATACGTGCAAATCATTATCCAAAAAATATTTTAAAAATATCGTGATTTGACCGATGACCGATTTGAAACCTATATACTGCCTTGCTGGCGTTATACATGTAGATTTCTTCATTTTTGGTTTATACGTGAACAATAACGTGTTAAGCATTTTCCTAATTAATTTATTGAAAATATTATGATTTGACCGAATGGCGAGCTCAAAACCAACCACTTACTAAATATTCGATCTAGCAAATTTGATAGTAAATATATTTGGAAAATATAAATTTTTGGTTATTTTATCTATAAATACGTGCAAATCATTATCCAAAAAATATTTTAAAAATATCGTGATTTGACCGATAACCGATTTGTAACCTAAATACTGCCTTACTGGCGTTATACATGGAAAATTCTTCATTTTTGGTTTATACGTGAACAATAACGTGTTAAGCATTATCCTAATTAATTTTTTGAAAATATTATGATTTGACCGAATGGCGAGCTCAAAACCGACCACTTACTAAATTTTAGATCTACCAAATTTGGTAGTAATATTATTTGGAAAATGTTCATTTTTGGTTATTTTATCTATAAATACGTGCAAATCATTATCCAAAAAATATTTTAAAAGTATCGTGATTTGACCGATGACCGATTTGAAACCGAAATACTGCCTTGCTGGCGTTATAAATAGAAAATTCTTCCTTTTTGGTTTATACGTGAACAATAACGTGTTATACATTATCCTAATTAATTTTTTGAAAATATTATGATTTGACCGAATGGCGAGCTCAAAACCGACCACTTACTATATATTCGATCTACCAAATTTGGTAGTAAATATATTTGGAAAATATGCATTTTGGGTTATTTTATCTATAAATACGTGCAAATCATTATCCAAAAAATATTTTAAAAATATCGTGATTTGACCGATAACCTATTTGAAACAGAAATACTGCCTTGCTGGCATTATACATGGAAAATTCTTCATTCTTGGTTTATACGTCAACAATAACGTGTTAAGCCTTATCCTAATTAATTTTTTGAATATATTATGATTTGACCGAATGGCGAGCTAAAAACCGACCACTTACTAAATATTCGATCTACCAAATTTGGTAGTAAATATATTTGGAAAATATTCATTTTATTTATTTTATCTATAAATACGTGCAAATCATTATCCAAAAAATATTTTAAAAATATCGTGATTTGACCGATAACCTATTTGAAAGAAATACTGCCTTGCTGGCGTTATACATGGAAAATTCTTCATTCTTGGTTTATACGTCAACAATAACGTGTTAAGCCTTATCCTAATTAATTTTTTGAATATATTAAGATTTGACCGAATGGCGAGCTAAAAACCGACCAATTACTAAATATTCGATCTACCAAATTTGGTAGTAAATATATTTGGAAAATATAAATTTTTGGTTATTTTATCTATAAATACGTGTAAATCATTACCCAAAAATAATTTTAAAAATATAGTGATATGACAGATAACCGATTTGAAACCGAAATACTGCCTTGCTGGTGTTATAAATAGAAAATTCTTCCTTTTTGGTTTATATGTGAACAATAACGTGTTATACATTATCCTAATTAATTTTTTGAATATATTATGATTTGACCGAATGGCGAGCTAAAAACCGACCACTAACTAAATATTCGAACTACCAAATTTGGTAGTAATATTATTTGGAAAATGTTCATTTTTGGTTATTTTATCTATAAATATGTGCAAATCATTATTAAAAAAATATTTTAAAAATATCGTGATTTGACCGATGACCGATTTGAAACCTATATACTGCCTTGCTGGCGTTATACATGTAGAATTCTTCATTTTTGGTTTATACGTGAACAATAACGTGTTATGCCTTATCCTAATTAATTTTTTGAAAATATTATGATTTGACCGAATGGCGAGCTCAAAACCGAACACTAACCAAATATTCGAACTACCAAATTGGGTAGTAATATTATTTGAAAAATGTTCATTTTTGGTTATTTTATCTATAAATATGTGCAAATCATTATTGAAAAAATATTTTAAAAATATCGTGATTTGACCGATGACCGATTTGAAACCGAAATACTGCCTTGCTGGCGTTATAAATAGAAAATTCTTCCTTTTTGGTTTATACGTGAACAATAACGTGTTATACATTATCCTAATTAATTTTTTGAAAATATTATGATTTTACCGAATGGCGAGCTCAAAACCGACCACTTACTAAATATTCGATCTACCAAATTTGGTAGTAAATATATTTGGAAAATATTCATTTTTGTTATTTTATCTATAAATACGTGCAAATCATTACCCAAAAATAATTTTAAAATATAGTGATATGACAGATAACCGATTTGAAACAGAAATACTGCCTTGCTGGCGTTATACATGGAAAATTCTTCATTCTTGGTTTATACGTCAACAATAACGTGTTAAGCATTATCCTAATTAATTTTTTGAAAATATTATGATTTGACCGAATGGCGAGTTCAAAACCGCAAAACTTACTAAATATTCGATCTACAATATTTGTTAGTAATATTATTTGGAAAATGTTCATTTTTTGTTAATTTATCTATGAATACGTGCAAATCATTATCCAAAAAATATTTTAAAAATATTGTGATTTGACCGATAACCGATTTGAAACAGAAATACTGCCTTGCTGGCGTTATACATGGAAAATTCTTCATTCTTGGTTTATACGTCAACAATAACGTGTTAAGCCTTATCCTAATTAATTTTTTGAATATATTATGATTTGACCGAAGGCGAGCTAAAAACCGACCACTTACTAAATTTTAGATCTACCAAATTTGGTAGTAATATTATTTGGAAAATGTTCATTTTTGGTTATTTTATCTATAAATACGTGCAAATCATTATCCAAAAAATATTTTAAAAATATCGTGATTTGACCGATGACCGATTTGAAACCGAAATACTGCCTTGCTGGTGTTATAAATAGAAAATTCTTCCTTTTTGGTTTATACGTGAACAATAACGTGTTAAGCATTATCCTAATTAATTTTTTGAAAATATTATGATTTGACCGAATGGCGAGCTCAAAACCGACCACTTACTTAATATTCGATCTACCTAATTTGGTAGTAAATATATTTGGGAAATATTCATTTTTGGTTATTTTATCTATAAATACGTGCAAATCATTTTCCAAAAAATATTTTAAAAATATCGTGATTTGACCGATAACCGATTTGAAACAGAAATACTGCCTTGCTGGCGTTATACATGGAAAATTCTTCATTCTTGGTTTATACGTCAACAATAACGTGTTAAGCATTATCCTAATTAATTTTTTGAAAATATTATGATTTGACCGAATGGCGAGTTCAAAACCGCACACTTACTAAATATTCGATCTACAATATTTGTTAGTAATATTATTTGGAAAATGTTCATTTTAATTTATCTATGAATACGTGCAAATCATTATCCAAAAAATATTTTAAAAATATCGTGATTTGACCGATAACCGATTTGAAACAGAAATACTGCCTTGCTGGCGTTATACATGGAAAATTCTTCATTCTTGGTTTATACGTCAACAATAACGTGTTAAGCCTTATCCTAATTAATTTTTTGAATATATTATGATTTGACCGAATGGCGAGCTAAAAACCGACCACTTACTAAATATTCGATCTACCAAATTTGGTAGTAAATATATTTGTAAAATATATATTTTTGGTTATTTTATCTATAAATACATGCAAATCATTATCCAAAAAATATTTTAAAAATATCGTGATTTGACCGATAACCGATTTGAAACGAAATACTGCCTTGCTGGCGTTATACATGGAAAATTCTTCATTTTTGTTTATACGTGAACAATAACGTGTTAAGCATTATCCTAATTAATTTTTTGAAAATATTATGATTTGACCGAATGGCGAGCTCAAAACCGACCACTTACTAAATTTTAGATCTACCAAATTTGGTAGTAATATTATTTGGAAAATGTTAATTTTTGTTTATTTTATCTATAAATACGTGCAAATCATTATCCAAAAAATATTTTAAAAATATCGTGATTTGACCGATGACCGATTTGAAACCGAAATACTGCCTTGCTGGCGTTATAAATAGAAAATTCTTCCTTTTTGGTTTATACGTGAACAATAACGTGTTAAGCATTTTCCTAATTAATTTATTGAAAATATTATGATTTGAACGAATGGCGAGCTCAAAACAGACCACTTACTAAATATTCGATCTACCAAATTTGGTAGTAAATATATTTGGAAAATATAAATTTTTGGTTATTTTATCTATAAATACGTGCAAATCATTATCCAAAAAATATTTTAAAAATATCGTGATTTGACCGATAACCGATTTGTAACCTAAATACTGCCTTACTGGCGTTATACATGGAAAATTCTTCATTTTTGGTTTATACGTGAACAATAACGTGTTATACATTATAATAATTAATTTTTTGAAAATATTATGTTTTGACCGAATGGCGAGCTCAAAACCGACCACTTACTATATATTCGATCTACCAAATTTGGTAGTAAATATATTTGGAAAATATGCATTTTGGGTTATTTTATCTATAAATAAAAGCAAATCATTATCCTTAAAATATTTTAAAAATATCGTGATTTGACCGATGACCGATTTGAAACCGAAATACTGCCTTGCTGGTGTTATAAATAGAAAATTCTTCCTTTTTGGTTTATACGTGAACAATAACGTGTTAAGCATTATCCTAATTAATTTTTTGAAAATATTATGATTTGACCGAATGGCGAGCTCAAAACCGACCACTTACTTAATATTCGATCTACCTAATTTGGTAGTAAATATATTTGGGAAATATTCATTTTTGGTTATTTTATCTCTAAATACGTGCAAATCATTATCCAAAAAATATTTTAAAAATATCGTGATTTGACCGATAACCGATTTGAAACAGAAATACTGCCTTGCTGGCGTTATACATGGAAAATTCTTCATTCTTGGTTTATACGTCAACAATAACGTGTTAAGCATTATCCTAATTAATTTTTTGAAAATATTATGATTTGACCGAATGGCGAGTTCAAAACCGCACACTTACTAAATATTCGATCTACAATATTTGTTAGTAATATTATTTGGAAAATGTTCATTTTTTGTTAATTTATCTATGAATACGTGCAAATCATTATCCAAAAAATATTTTAAAAATATTGTGATTTGACCGATAACCGATTTGAAATAGAAATACTGCCTTGCTGGCGTTATACATGGAAAATTCTTCATTCTTGGTTTATACGTCAACAATAACGTGTTAAGCCTTATCCTAATTAATTTTTTGAATATATTATGATTTGACCGAATGGCGAGCTAAAAACCGACCACTTACTAAATATTCGATCTACCAAATTTGGTAGTAAATATATTTGTAAAATATATATTTTTGGTTATTTTATCTATAAATACATGCAAATCATTATCCAAAAAATATTTTAAAAATATCGTGATTTGACCGATAACCGATTTGAAACGAAATACTGCCTTGCTGGCGTTGTACATGGAAAATTCTTCATTCTTGGTTTATACGTCAACAATAACGTGTTAAGCATTATCCTAATTAATTTTTTGAAATGGCGAGCTCAAAACCGACCACTTACTAAATATTCGATCTACCAAATTTGGTAGTAAATATATTTGGAAAATATAAATTTTTGGTTATTTTATCTATAAATACGTGCAAATCATTATCCAAAAAATATTTTAAAAATATCGTGATTTGACCGATAACCGATTTGTAACCTAAATACTGCCTTACTGGCGTTATACATGGAAAATTCTTCATTTTTGTTTATACGTGAACAATAACGTGTTAAGCATTATCCTAATTAATTTTTTGAAAATATTATGATTTGACCGAATGGCGAGCTCAAAACCGACCACTTACTAAATTTTAGATCTACCAAATTTGGTAGTAATATTATTTGGAAAATGTTTATTTTTGGTTTTTTTATCTATAAATACGTGCAAATCATTATCCAAAAAATATTTTAAAAATATCGTGATTTGACCGATGACCGATTTGAAACCTATATACTGCCTTGCTGGCGTTATACATGTAGATTTCTTCATTTTTGGTTTATACGTGAACAATAACGTGTTAAGCATTTTCCTAATTAATTTATTGAAAATATTATGATTTGACCGAATGGCGAGCTCAAAACCAACCACTTACTAAATATTCGATCTAGCAAATTTGATAGTAAATATATTTGGAAAATATAAATTTTTGGTTATTTTATCTATAAATACGTGCAAATCATTATCCAAAAAATATTTTAAAAATATCGTGATTTGACCGATAACCGATTTGTAACCTAAATACTGCCTTACTGGCGTTATACATGGAAAATTCTTCATTTTTGGTTTATACGTGAACAATAACGTGTTAAGCATTATCCTAATTAATTTTTTGAAAATATTATGATTTGACCGAATGGCGAGCTCAAAACCGACCACTTACTAAATTTTAGATCTACCAAATTTGGTAGTAATATTATTTGGAAAATGTTCATTTTTGGTTATTTTATCTATAAATACGTGCAAATCATTATCCAAAAAATATTTTAAAAATATCGTGATTTGACCGATGACCGATTTGAAACCGAAATACTGCCTTGCTGGCGTTATAAATAGAAAATTCTTCCTTTTTGGTTTATACGTGAACAATAACGTGTTATACATTATCCTAATTAATTTTTTGAATATATTAAGATTTGACCGAATGGCGAGCTAAAAACCGACCAATTACTAAATATTCGATCTACCAAATTTGGTAGTAAATATATTTGGAAAATATAAATTTTAGGTTATTTTATCTATAAATACGTGTAAATCATTACCCAAAAATAATTTTAAAAATATAGTGATATGACAGATAACCGATTTGAAACCGAAATACTGCCTTGCTGGTGTTATAAATAGAAAATTCTTCCTTTTTGGTTTATATGTGAACAATAACGTGTTATACATTATCCTAATTAATTTTTTGAATATATTATGATTTGACCGAATGGCGAGCTAAAAACCGACCACTAACTAAATATTCGAACTACCAAATTTGGTAGTAATATTATTTGGAAAATGTTCATTTTTGGTTATTTTATCTATAAATATGTGCAAATCATTATTAAAAAAATATTTTAAAAATATCGTGATTTGACCGATGACCGATTTGAAACCTATATACTGCCTTGCTGGCGTTATACATGTAGAATTCTTCATTTTTGGTTTATACGTGAACAATAACGTGTTATGCCTTATCCTAATTAATTTTTTGAAAATATTATGATTTGACCGAATGGCGAGCTCAAAACCGAACACTAACCAAATATTCGAACTACCAAATTGGGTAGTAATATTATTTGAAAAATGTTCATTTTTGGTTATTTTATCTATAAATATGTGCAAATCATTATTGAAAAAATATTTTAAAAATATCGTGATTTGACCGATGACCGATTTGAAACCGAAATACTGCCTTGCTGGCGTTATAAATAGAAAATTCTTCCTTTTTGGTTTATACGTGAACAATAACGTGTTATACATTATCCTAATTAATTTTTTGAAAATATTATGATTTTACCGAATGGCGAGCTCAAAACCGACCACTTACTAAATATTCGATCTACCAAATTTGGTAGTAAATATATTTGGAAAATATTCATTTTTGTTATTTTATCTATAAATACGTGCAAATCATTATCCAAAAAATATTTTAAAAATATCGTGATTTGACCGATGACCGATTTGAAACCGAAATACTGCCTTGCTGGTGTTATAAATAGAAAATTCTTCCTTTTTGGTTTATACGTGAACAATAACGTGTTAAGCATTATCCTAATTAATTTTTTGAAAATATTATGATTTGACCGAATGGCGAGCTCAAAACCGACCACTTACTTAATATTCGATC
>NW_027051168.1:0-24611 GCF_954871325.1 Gordionus sp. m RMFG-2023
TACCTAATTTGGTAGTAAATATATTTGGGAAATATTCATTTTTGGTTATTTTATCTATAAATACGTGCAAATCATTTTCCAAAAAATATTTTAAAAATATCGTGATTTGACCGATAACCGATTTGAAACAGAAATACTGCCTTGCTGGCGTTATACATGGAAAATTCTTCATTCTTGGTTTATACGTCAACAATAACGTGTTAAGCATTATCCTAATTAATTTTTTGAAAATATTATGATTTGACCGAATGGCGAGTTCAAAACCGCACACTTACTAAATATTCGATCTACAATATTTGTTAGTAATATTATTTGGAAAATGTTCATTTTTTGTTAATTTATCTATGAATACGTGCAAATCATTATCCAAAAAATATTTTAAAAATATTGTGATTTGACCGATAACCGATTTGAAACAGAAATACTGCCTTGCTGGCGTTATACATGGAAAATTCTTCATTCTTGGTTTATACGTCAACAATAACGTGTTAAGCCTTATCCTAATTAATTTTTTGAATATATTATGATTTGACCGAAGGCGAGCTAAAAACCGACCACTTACTAAATTTTAGATCTACCAAATTTGGTAGTAATATTATTTGGAAAATGTTCATTTTTGGTTATTTTATCTATAAATACGTGCAAATCATTATCCAAAAAATATTTTAAAAATATCGTGATTTGACCGATGACCGATTTGAAACCGAAATACTGCCTTGCTGGTGTTATAAATAGAAAATTCTTCCTTTTTGGTTTATACGTGAACAATAACGTGTTAAGCATTATCCTAATTAATTTTTTGAAAATATTATGATTTGACCGAATGGCGAGCTCAAAACCGACCACTTACTTAATATTCGATCTACCTAATTTGGTAGTAAATATATTTGGGAAATATTCATTTTTGGTTATTTTATCTATAAATACGTGCAAATCATTTTCCAAAAAATATTTTAAAAATATCGTGATTTGACCGATAACCGATTTGAAACAGAAATACTGCCTTGCTGGCGTTATACATGGAAAATTCTTCATTCTTGGTTTATACGTCAACAATAACGTGTTAAGCATTATCCTAATTAATTTTTTGAAAATATTATGATTTGACCGAATGGCGAGTTCAAAACCGCACACTTACTAAATATTCGATCTACAATATTTGTTAGTAATATTATTTGGAAAATGTTCATTTTAATTTATCTATGAATACGTGCAAATCATTATCCAAAAAATATTTTAAAAATATCGTGATTTGACCGATAACCGATTTGAAACAGAAATACTGCCTTGCTGGCGTTATACATGGAAAATTCTTCATTCTTGGTTTATACGTCAACAATAACGTGTTAAGCCTTATCCTAATTAATTTTTTGAATATATTATGATTTGACCGAATGGCGAGCTAAAAACCGACCACTTACTAAATATTCGATCTACCAAATTTGGTAGTAAATATATTTGTAAAATATATATTTTTGGTTATTTTATCTATAAATACATGCAAATCATTATCCAAAAAATATTTTAAAAATATCGTGATTTGACCGATAACCGATTTGAAACGAAATACTGCCTTGCTGGCGTTATACATGGAAAATTCTTCATTTTTGTTTATACGTGAACAATAACGTGTTAAGCATTATCCTAATTAATTTTTTGAAAATATTATGATTTGACCGAATGGCGAGCTCAAAACCGACCACTTACTAAATTTTAGATCTACCAAATTTGGTAGTAATATTATTTGGAAAATGTTAATTTTTGTTTATTTTATCTATAAATACGTGCAAATCATTATCCAAAAAATATTTTAAAAATATCGTGATTTGACCGATGACCGATTTGAAACCGAAATACTGCCTTGCTGGCGTTATAAATAGAAAATTCTTCCTTTTTGGTTTATACGTGAACAATAACGTGTTAAGCATTTTCCTAATTAATTTATTGAAAATATTATGATTTGAACGAATGGCGAGCTCAAAACAGACCACTTACTAAATATTCGATCTACCAAATTTGGTAGTAAATATATTTGGAAAATATAAATTTTTGGTTATTTTATCTATAAATACGTGCAAATCATTATCCAAAAAATATTTTAAAAATATCGTGATTTGACCGATAACCGATTTGTAACCTAAATACTGCCTTACTGGCGTTATACATGGAAAATTCTTCATTTTTGGTTTATACGTGAACAATAACGTGTTAAGCATTATCCTAATTAATTTTTTGAAAATATTATGATTTGACCGAAGCGAGTTAAAAACCGACCACTTACTAAATATTCGATTTACCAAATTTGGTAGTAAATATATTTGGAAAATATAAATTTTTGGTTATTTTATCTATAAATACGTGCAAATCATTATCCAAAAAATATTTTAAAAATATCGTGATTTGACCGATAACCGATTTGAAACCTAAATACTGCCTTGCTGGCGTTATACATGGAAAATTCTTCATTTTTGGTTTATACGTGAACAATAACATGTTAAGCATTATCCTAATTAATTTTTTGAAAATATTATGATTTGACCGAATGGCGAGTTAAAAACCGACCACTTACTAAATATTCGATTTACCAAATTTGGTAGTAAATATATTTGGAAAATATAAATTTTTGGTTATTTTATCTATAAATACGTGGAAATCATTATCCAAAAAATATTTTAAAAATATCGTGATTTGACCGATAACCGATTTGAAACCTAAATACTGCCTTGCTGGCGTTATACATGGAAAATTCTTCATTTTTGGTTTATACGTGAACAATAACATGTTAAGCCTTATCCTAATTAATTTTTTGAAAATATTATGATTTGATCGAATGGCGAGCTCAAAACCGACCACTTACTAAATTTTAGATCTACCAAATTTGGTAGTAATATTATTTGGAAAATGTTAATTTTTGTTTATTTTATCTATAAATACGTGCAAATCATTATCCAAAAAATATTTTAAAAATATCGTGATTTGACCGATGACCGATTTAAAACCGAAATACTGCCTTGCTGGCGTTATAAATAGAAAATTCTTCCTTTTTGGTTTATACGTGAACAATAACGTGTTAAGCATTTTCCTAATTAATTTATTGAAAATATTATGATTTGACCGAATGGCGAGCTCAAAACAGACCACTTACTAAATATTCGATCTACCAAATTTGGTAGTAAATATATTTGGAAAATATAAATTTTTGGTTATTTTATCTATAAATACGTGCAAATCATTATCCAAAAAATATTTTAAAAATATCGTGATTTGACCGATAACCGATTTGTAACCTAAATACTGCCTTACTGGCGTTATACATGGAAAATTCTTCATTCATGGTTTATACGTCAACAATAACGTGTTAAGCATTATCCTAATTAATTTTTTGAAATGGCGAGCTCAAAACCGACCACTTACTAAATATTCGATCTACCAAATTTGGTAGTAAATATATTTGGAAAATATAAATTTTTGGTTATTTTATCTATAAATACGTGCAAATCATTATCCAAAAAATATTTTAAAAATATCGTGATTTGACCGATAACCGATTTGTAACCTAAATACTGCCTTACTGGCGTTATACATGGAAAATTCTTCATTTTTGTTTATACGTGAACAATAACGTGTTAAGCATTATCCTAATTAATTTTTTGAAAATATTATGATTTGACCGAATGGCGAGCTCAAAACCGACCACTTACTAAATTTTAGATCTACCAAATTTGGTAGTAATATTATTTGGAAAATGTTAATTTTTGTTTATTTTATCTATAAATACGTGCAAATCATTATCCAAAAAATATTTTAAAAATATCGTGATTTGACCGATGACCGATTTGAAACCGAAATACTGCCTTGCTGGCGTTATAAATAGAAAATTCTTCCTTTTTGGTTTATACGTGAACAATAACGTGTTAAGCATTTCCCTAATTAATTTATTGAAAATATTATGATTTGACCGAATGGCGAGCTCAAAACAGACCACTTACTAAATATTCGATCTACCAAATTTGGTAGTAAATATATTTGGAAAATATAAATTTTTGGTTATTTTATCTATAAATACGTGCAAATCATTATCCAAAAAATATTTTAAAAATATCGTGATTTGACCGATGACCGATTTGAAACCTATATACTGCCTTGCTGGCGTTATACATGTAGATTTCTTCATTTTTGGTTTATACGTGAACAATAACGTGTTAAGCATTTTCCTAATTAATTTATTGAAAATATTATGATTTGACCGAATGGCGAGCTCAAAACCAACCACTTACTAAATATTAGATCTAGCAAATTTGATAGTAAATATATTTGGAAAATATAAATTTTTGGTTATTTTATCTATAAATACGTGCAAATCATTATCCAAAAAATATTTTAAAAATATCGTGATTTGACCGATGACCGATTTGAAACATATATACTGCCTTGCTGGCGTTATACATGTAGATTTCTTCATTCTTGGTTTATACATCAACAATAACGTGTTAAGCATTATCCTAATTAATTTTTTGAAAATATTATGATTTGACCGAAGCGAGTTAAAAACCGACCACTTACTAAATATTCGATTTACCAAATTTGGTAGTAAATATATTTGGAAAATATAAATTTTTGGTTATTTTATCTATAAATACGTGCAAATCATTATCCAAAAAATATTTTAAAAATATCGTGATTTGACCGATAACCAATTTGAAACCTAAATACTGCCTTGCTGGCGTTATACATGGTAAATTCTTCATTTTTGGTTTATACGTGAACAATAACATGTTAAGCATTATCCTAATTAATTTTTTGAAAATATTATGATTTGACCGAATTGCGAGTTAAAAACCGACCACTTACTAAATATTCGATTTACCAAATTTGGTAGTAAATATATTTGGAAAATATAAATTTTTGGTTATTTTATCTATAAATACGTGCAAATCATTATCCAAAAAATATTTTAAAAATATCGTGATTTGACCGATAACCGATTTGAAACCTAAATACTGCCTTGCTGGCGTTATACATGGAAAATTCTTCATTTTTGGTTTATACGTGAACAATAACATGTTAAGCCTTATCCTAATTAATTTTTTAAATATATTATGATTTGACCGAATGGCGAGCTAAAAACCGACCACTTACTAAATCTTCGATCTACCAAATTTGGTAGTAAATATATTTGGAAAATATATATTTTTGGTTATTTTATCTATAAATACGTGCAAATCATTATCCAAAAAATATTTTAAAAATATCGTGATTTGAACCGATGACCGATTTGAAACGAAATACTGCCTTGCTGGCGTTATACATGGAAAATTCTTCATTCTTGGTTTATACGTCAACAATAACGTGTTAAGCATTATCCTAATTAATTTTTTGAAATGGCGAGCTCAAAACCGATCACTTACTAAATATTCGATCTACCAAATTTGGAAGTAAATATATTTCGAAAATGTTCATTTTTGGTTTATTTATCTATAAGTAGAAATCATTATCCAAAAAAAATTTTTAAAAATATCGTGATTTGACCGATAACCGATTAGAAATTGAAATACTGCCTTACTTGCGTTATACATTGATAATTCTTCATTTTTGGTTTATACGTGAACTATAACGTGTTAAGCATTTACCTAATTAATATTTTGAAAATATTATGATTTGACCCAATGGCGAGCTTAAAACCGCACACTTACTAAATATTCGATCTACAATATATGTTAGTAATATTATTTGGAAAATGTTCATTTTTTGTTAATTTATCTATGAATACGTGCAAATCATTATCCAAAAATTATTTTAAAAATATCGTGATTTGACCGATAACCGATTTGAAACAGAAAAACTGCCTTGCTGGCGTTATACATGGAAAATTCTTCATTCTTGGTTTATACGTCAACAATAACGTGTTAAGCATTATCCTAATTAATTTTTTGAAAATATTATGATTTGACCGAATGGCGAGTTAAAAACCGACCACTTACTAAATATTCGATTTACCAAATTTGGTAGTAAATATATTTGGAAAATATAAATTTTTGGTTATTTTATCTATAAATACGTGCAAATCATTATCCAAAAAATATTTTAAAAATATCGTGATTTGACCGATAACCGATTTGAAACCTAAATACTGCCTTGCTGGCGTTATACATGGAAAATTCTTCATTTTTGGTTTATACGTGAACAATAACGTGTTAAGCATTATCCTAATTAATTTTTTGAAAATATTATGATTTGACCGAATGGCGAGCTCAAAACCGACCACTTACTTATTATTCGATCTACCTAATTTGGTAGTAAATATATTTGGGAAATATTCATTTTTGGTTATTTTATCTATAAATACGTGCAAATCATTATCCAAAAAATATTTTAAAAATATCCTGATTTGACCGATAACCGATTTGAAACAGAAATACTGCCTTGCTGGCGTTATACATGGAAAATTCTTCATTTTTGGTTTATACGTGAACAATAACGTGTTAAGCATTTTCCTAATTAATTTATTGAAAATATTATGATTTGACCGAATGGCGAGCTCAAAACCAACCACTTACTAAATATTCGATCTAGCAAATTTGATAGTAAATTAATTTGGAAAATATAAATTTTTGGTTATTTTATCTATAAATACGTGCAAATCATTATCCAAAAAATATTTTAAAAATATCGTGATTTGACCGATAACCGATTTGTAACCTAAATACTGCCTTACTGGCGTTATACATGGAAAATTCTTCATTTTTGGTATATACGTCAACAATAACGTGTTAAGCCTTATCCTAATTAATTTTTTGAATATATTATGATTTGACCGAATGGCGAGCTAAAAACCGACCACTTACTATATATTCGATCTACCAAATTTGGTAGTAAATATATTTGGAAAATATATATTTTTGGTTATTTTATCTATAAATACATGCAAATCATTATCCAAAAAATATTTTAAAAATATCGTGATTTGACCGATGACCGATTTGAAACGAAATACTGCCTTGCTGGCGTTATACATGGAAAATTCTTCATTTTTGTTTATACGTGAACAATAACGTGTTAAGCATTATCCTAATTAATTTTTTGAAAATATTATGATTTGACCGAATGGCGAGCTCAAAACCGACCACTTACTATATATTCGATCTACCAAATTTGGTAGTAAATATATTTGGAAAATATGCATTTTGGGTTATTTTATCTATAAATACGTGCAAATCATTATCCAAAAAATATTTTAAAAATATCGTGATTTGACCGATAACCGATTTGTAACCTAAATACTGCCTTGCTGGCGTTATACATGGAAAATTCTTCATTTTTGTTTATACGTGAACAATAACGTGTTAAGCATTATCCTAATTAATTTTTTGAAAATATTATGATTTGACCGAATGGCGAGCTCAAAACCGACCACTTACTATATATTCGATCTACCAAATTTGGTAGTAAATATATTTGGAAAATATGCATTTTGGGTTATTTTATCTATAAATACGTGCAAATCATTATCCAAAAAATATTTTAAAAATATCGTGATTTGACCGATGACCGATTTGAAACCGAAATACTGCCTTGCTGGTGTTATAAATAGAAAATTCTTCCTTTTTGGTTTATACGTGAACAATAACGTGTTATACATTATCCTAATTAATTTTTTGAAAATATTATGATTTGACCGAATGGCGAGCTCAAAACCGACCACTTACTATATATTCGATCTACCAAATTTGGTAGTAAATATATTTGGAAAATATGCATTTTGGGTTATTTTATCTATAAATACGTGCAAATCATTATCCAAAAAATATTTTAAAAATATCGTGATTTGACCGATGACCGATTTGAAACCGAAATACTGCCTTGCTGGTGTTATAAATAGAAAATTCTTCCTTTTTGGTTTATACGTGAACAATAACGTGTTAAGCATTATCCTAATTAATTTTTTGAAAATATTATGATTTGACCGAATGGCGAGCTCAAAACCGACCACTTACTTAATATTCGATCTACCTAATTTGGTAGTAAATATATTTGGGAAATATTCATTTTTGGTTATTTTATCTATAAATACGTGCAAATCATTATCCAAAAAATATTTTAAAAATATCGTGATTTGACCGATAACCGATTTGAAACAGAAATACTGCCTTGCTGGCGTTATACATGGAAAATTCTTCATTCTTGGTTTATACGTCAACAATAACGTGTTAAGCATTATCCTAATTAATTTTTTGAAAATATTATGATTTGACCGAATGGCGAGCTAAAAACCGACCACTTACTAAATATTCGATCTACCAAATTTGGTAGTAAATATATTTGTAAAATATATATTTTTGGTTATTTTATCTATAAATACATGCAAATCATTATCCAAAAAATATTTTAAAAATATCGTGATTTGACCGATAACCGATTTGAAACGAAATACTGCCTTGCTGGCGTTATACATGGAAAATTCTTCATTCTTGGTTTATACGTCAACAATAACGTGTTAAGCATTATCCTAATTAATTTTTTGAAATGGCGAGCTCAAAACCGACCACTTACTAAATATTCGATCTACCAAATTTGGTAGTAAATATATTTGGAAAATATAAATTTTTGGTTATTTTATCTATAAATACGTGCAAATCATTATCCAAAAAATATTTTAAAAATATCGTGATTTGACCGATAACCGATTTGTAACCTAAATACTGCCTTACTGGCGTTATACATGGAAAATTCTTCATTTTTGTTTATACGTGAACAATAACGTGTTAAGCATTATCCTAATTAATTTTTTGAAAATATTATGATTTGACCGAATGGCGAGCTCAAAACCGACCACTTACTAAATTTTAGATCTACCAAATTTGGTAGTAATATTATTTGGAAAATGTTCATTTTTGGTTTTTTTATCTATAAATACGTGCAAATCATTATCCAAAAAATATTTTAAAAATATCGTGATTTGACCGATGACCGATTTGAAACCTATATACTGCCTTGCTGGCGTTATACATGTAGATTTCTTCATTTTTGGTTTATACGTGAACAATAACGTGTTAAGCATTTTCCTAATTAATTTATTGAAAATATTATGATTTGACCGAATGGCGAGCTCAAAACCAACCACTTACTAAATATTCGATCTAGCAAATTTGATAGTAAATATATTTGGAAAATATAAATTTTTGGTTATTTTATCTATAAATACGTGCAAATCATTATCCAAAAAATATTTTAAAAATATCGTGATTTGACCGATAACCGATTTGTAACCTAAATACTGCCTTACTGGCGTTATACATGGAAAATTCTTCATTTTTGGTTTATACGTGTTAATCATTATCCTAATTAATTTTTTGAAAATATTATGATTTGACCGAATGGCGAGCTCAAAACCGACCACTTACTAAATTTTAGATCTACCAAATTTGGTAGTAATATTATTTGGAAAATGTTCATTTTTGGTTATTTTATCTATAAATACGTGCAAATCACTATCCAAAAAATATTTTAAAAATATCGTGATTTGACCGATGACCGATTTGAAACCGAAATACTGCCTTGCTGGCGTTATAAATAGAAAATTCTTCCTTTTTGGTTTATACGTGAACAATAACGTGTTATACATTATCCTAATAAATTTTTTGAAAATATTATGATTTGACCGAATGGCGAGCTCAAAACCGACCACTTACTAAATTTTAGATCTACCAAATTTGGTAGTAATATTATTTGGAAAATGTTCATTTTTGTTTATTTTATCTATAAATACGTGCAAATCATTATCCAAAAAATATTTTAAAAATATCGTGATTTGACCGATGACCGATTTGAAACGAAATACTGCCTTGCTGGCGTTATACATGGAAAATTCTTCATTCTTGGTTTATACGTCAACAATAACGTGTTAAGCATTATCCTAATTAATTTTTTGAAATGGCGAGCTGAAAACCGACCACTTACTAAATATTCGATCTACCAAATTTGGTAGTAAATATATTTGGAAAATATAAATTTTTGGTTATTTTATCTATAAATACGTGCAAATCATTATCCAAAAAATATTTTAAAAATATCGTGATTTGACCGATGACCGATTTGAAACGAAATACTGCCTTGCTAACGTTATACATGGAAAATTCTTCATTCTTGGTTTCTACGTCAACAATAACGAGTTAAGCATTATCCTAATTAATTTTTTGAAAATATTATGATTTGACCGAATGGCGAGCTCAAAACCGATCACTTACTAAATATACGATCTACCAAATTTTGAAGTAAATTTATTTCGAAAATGTTTATTTTTGGTTAATTTATCTATAAGTGCAAATCATTATCCAAAAATATTTTTTTAAAATATCGTGATTTGACCGATAACCGATTTGAAACCTAAATACTGCCTTGCTGGTGTTATAAATAGAAAATTCTTCCTTTTTGGTTAATACGTGAACAATAACGTGTTATACATTATCCTAATTAATTTTTTGAAAATATTATGATTTGACCGAATGGCGAGCTCAAAACCGACCACTTACTAAATATTCGATCTACCAAATTTGGTAGTAAATATATTTGGAAAATATTCATTTTTGGTTATTTTATCTATAAATACGTGCAAATTATTATCCCAAAAAATATTTTAAAAATATCGTGATTTGACCGATAACCGATTTGAAACAGAAATACTGCCTTGCTGGCGTTATACATGGAAAATTCTTTATTCTTGGTTTATACGTCAACAATAACGTGTTAAGCATTATCCTAATTAATTTTTTGAAAATATTATGATTTGACCGAATGGCGAGCTCAAAACGGATCACCTACTAAATATTCGATCTACTTGGTAGTAATATTATTTGGAAAAGGTTCATTTTTGGTTATTTTATCTATAAATACGTGCAAATCATTATCCAAAAAATATTTTAAAAATATCGTGATTTGACCGATAACCTATTTGAAACAGAAATACTGCCTTGCTGTCGTTATACATGGAAAATTCTTCATTCTTGGTTTATACGTCCACAATAACGTGTTAAGCCTTATCCTAATTAATTTTTTGAATATATTAAGATTTGACCGAATGGCGAGCTAAAAACCGACCAATTACTAAATATTTGATCTACCAAATTTGGTAGTAAATATATTTGGAAAATATAAATTTTTGGTTATTTTATCTATAAATACGTTCAAATCATTATCCTAAAAATATTTTAAAAATATCGTGATTTGACCGATGACCGATTTGAAACGAAATACTGCCTTGCTGGCGTTATACATGGAAAATTCTTCATTCTTGGTTTATACGTCAACAATAACGTGTTAAGCATTATCCTAATTAATTTTTTGAAATGGCGAGCTCAAAACCGACCACTTACTAAATATTCGATCTACCAAATTTGGTAGTAAATATATTTGGAAAATATAAATTTTTTATTATTTTATCTATAAATACGTGCAAATCATTATCTAAAAAATATTTTAAAAATATCGTGATTTGACCGATAACCGATTTGTAACCTAAATACTGCCTTACTGGCGTTATACATGGAAAATTCTTCATTTTTGTTTATACGTGAACAATAACGTGTTAAGCATTATCCTAATTAATTTATTGAAAATATTATGATTTGACCGAATGGCGAGCTCAAAACCAACCACTTACTAAATATTCCATCTAGCAAATTTGATAGAAAATATATTTGGAAAATATAAATTTTTGGTTATTTTATCTATAAATACGTGCAAATCATTATCCAAAAAATATTTTAAAAATATCGTGATTTGACCGATAACCGATTTGTAACCTAAATACTGCCTTACTGGCGTTATACATGGAAAATTCTTCATTTTTGGTTTATACGTGTTAATCATTATCCTAATAAATTTTTTGAAAATATTATGATTTGACCGAATGGCGAGCTCAAAACCGACCACTTACTAAATTTTAGATCTACCAAATTTGGTAGTAATATTATTTGGAAAATGTTCATTTTTGTTTATTTTATCTATAAATACGTGCAAATCATTATCCAAAAAATATTTTAAAAATATCGTGATTTGACCGATGACCGATTTGAAACGAAATACTGCCTTGCTGGCGTTATACATGGAAAATTCTTCATTCTTGGTTTATACGTCAACAATAACGTGTTATACATTATCCTAATAAATTTTTTGAAAATATTATGATTTGACCGAATGGCGAGCTCAAAACCGACCACTTACTAAATTTTAGATCTACCAAATTTGGTAGTAATATTATTTGGAAAATGTTCATTTTTGTTTATTTTATCTATAAATACGTGCAAATCATTATCCAAAAAATATTTTAAAAATATCGTGATTTGACCGATGACCGATTTGAAACGAAATACTGCCTTGCTGGCGTTATACATGGAAAATTCTTCATTCTTGGTTTATACGTCAACAATAACGTGTTAAGCATTATCCTAATTAATTTTTTGAAATGGCGAGCTGAAAACCGACCACTTACTAAATATTCGATCTACCAAATTTGGTAGTAAATATATTTGGAAAATATAAATTTTTGGTTATTTTATCTATAAATACGTGCAAATCATTATCCAAAAAATATTTTAAAAATATCGTGATTTGACCGATGACCGATTTGAAACGAAATACTGCCTTGCTAACGTTATACATGGAAAATTCTTCATTCTTGGTTTCTACGTCAACAATAACGAGTTAAGCATTATCCTAATTAATTTTTTGAAAATATTATGATTTGACCGAATGGCGAGCTCAAAACCGATCACTTACTAAATATACGATCTACCAAATTTGGAAGTAAATTTATTTCGAAAATGTTTATTTTTGGTTAATTTATCTATAAGTGCAAATCATTATCCAAAAAAATTTTTTTAAAATATCGTGATTTGACCGATAACCGATTTGAAACCTAAATACTGCCTTGCTGGTGTTATAAATAGAAAATTCTTCCTTTTTGGTTAATACGTGAACAATAACGTGTTATACATTATCCTAATTAATTTTTTGAAAATATTATGATTTGACCGAATGGCGAGCTCAAAACCGACCACTTACTAAATATTCGATCTACCAAATTTGGTAGTAAATATATTTGGAAAATATTCATTTTTGGTTATTTTATCTATAAATACGTGCAAATTATTATCCCAAAAAATATTTTAAAAATATCGTGATTTGACCGATAACCGATTTGAAACCTAAATACTGCCTTGCTGGCGTTATACATGGAAAATTCTTTATTCTTGGTTTATACGTCAACAATAACGTGTTAAGCATTATCCTAATTAATTTTTTGAAAATATTATGATTTGACCGAATGGCGAGCTCAAAACGGATCACCTACTAAATATTCGATCTACTTGGTAGTAATATTATTTGGAAAAGGTTCATTTTTGGTTATTTTATCTATAAATACGTGCAAATCATTATCCAAAAAATATTTTAAAAATATCGTGATTTGACCGATAACCTATTTGAAACAGAAATACTGCCTTGCTGTCGTTATACATGGAAAATTCTTCATTCTTGGTTTATACGTCCACAATAACGTGTTAAGCCTTATCCTAATTAATTTTTTGAATATATTAAGATTTGACCGAATGGCGAGCTAAAAACCGACCAATTACTAAATATTTGATCTACCAAATTTGGTAGTAAATATATTTGGAAAATATAAATTTTTGGTTATTTTATCTATAAATACGTTCAAATCATTATCCTAAAAATATTTTAAAAATATCGTGATTTGACCGATGACCGATTTGAAACGAAATACTGCCTTGCTGGCGTTATACATGGAAAATTCTTCATTCTTGGTTTATACGTCAACAATAACGTGTTAAGCATTATCCTAATTAATTTTTTGAAATGGCGAGCTCAAAACCGACCACTTACTAAATATTCGATCTACCAAATTTGGTAGTAAATATATTTGGAAAATATAAATTTTTGGTTATTTTATCTATAAATACGTGCAAATCATTATCTAAAAAATATTTTAAAAATATCGTGATTTGACCGATAACCGATTTGTAACCTAAATACTGCCTTACTGGCGTTATACATGGAAAATTCTTCATTTTTGTTTATACGTGAACAATAACGTGTTAAGCATTATCCTAATTAATTTATTGAAAATATTATGATTTGACCGAATGGCGAGCTCAAAACCAACCACTTACTAAATATTCGATCTAGCAAATTTGATAGAAAATATATTTGGAAAATAAAAATTTTTGGTTATTTTATCTATAAATACGTGCAAATCATTATCCAAAAAATATTTTAAAAATATCGTGATTTGACCGATAACCGATTTGTAACCTAAATACTGCCTTACTGGCGTTATACATGGAAAATTCTTCATTTTTGGTTTATACGTGTTAATCATTATCCTAATTAATTTTTTGAAAATATTATGATTTGACCGAATGGCGAGCTCAAAACCGACCACTTACTAAATTTTAGATCTACCAAATTTGGTAGTAATATTATTTGGAAAATGTTCATTTTTGGTTATTTTATCTATAAATACGTGCAAATCACTATCCAAAAAATATTTTAAAAATATCGTGATTTGACCGATGACCGATTTGAAACCGAAATACTGCCTTGCTGGCGTTATAAATAGAAAATTCTTCCTTTTTGGTTTATACGTGAACAATAACGTGTTATACATTATCCTAATAAATTTTTTGAAAATATTATGATTTGACCGAATGGCGAGCTCAAAACCGACCACTTACTAAATTTTAGATCTACCAAATTTGGTAGTAATATTATTTGGAAAATGTTCATTTTTGTTTATTTTATCTATAAATACGTGCAAATCATTATCCAAAAAATATTTTAAAAATATCGTGATTTGACCGATGACCGATTTGAAACGAAATACTGCCTTGCTGGCGTTATACATGGAAAATTCTTCATTCTTGGTTTATACGTCAACAATAACGTGTTAAGCATTATCCTAATTAATTTTTTGAAATGGCGAGCTGAAAACCGACCACTTACTAAATATTCGATCTACCAAATTTGGTAGTAAATATATTTGGAAAATATAAATTTTTGGTTATTTTATCTATAAATACGTGCAAATCATTATCCAAAAAATATTTTAAAAATATCGTGATTTGACCGATGACCGATTTGAAACGAAATACTGCCTTGCTAACGTTATACATGGAAAATTCTTCATTCTTGGTTTCTACGTCAACAATAACGAGTTAAGCATTATCCTAATTAATTTTTTGAAAATATTATGATTTGACCGAATGGCGAGCTCAAAACCGATCACTTACTAAATATACGATCTACCAAATTTTGAAGTAAATTTATTTCGAAAATGTTTATTTTTGGTTAATTTATCTATAAGTGCAAATCATTATCCAAAAATATTTTTTTAAAATATCGTGATTTGACCGATAACCGATTTGAAACCTAAATACTGCCTTGCTGGTGTTATAAATAGAAAATTCTTCCTTTTTGGTTAATACGTGAACAATAACGTGTTATACATTATCCTAATTAATTTTTTGAAAATATTATGATTTGACCGAATGGCGAGCTCAAAACCGACCACTTACTAAATATTCGATCTACCAAATTTGGTAGTAAATATATTTGGAAAATATTCATTTTTGGTTATTTTATCTATAAATACGTGCAAATTATTATCCCAAAAAATATTTTAAAAATATCGTGATTTGACCGATAACCGATTTGAAACAGAAATACTGCCTTGCTGGCGTTATACATGGAAAATTCTTTATTCTTGGTTTATACGTCAACAATAACGTGTTAAGCATTATCCTAATTAATTTTTTGAAAATATTATGATTTGACCGAATGGCGAGCTCAAAACGGATCACCTACTAAATATTCGATCTACTTGGTAGTAATATTATTTGGAAAAGGTTCATTTTTGGTTATTTTATCTATAAATACGTGCAAATCATTATCCAAAAAATATTTTAAAAATATCGTGATTTGACCGATAACCTATTTGAAACAGAAATACTGCCTTGCTGTCGTTATACATGGAAAATTCTTCATTCTTGGTTTATACGTCCACAATAACGTGTTAAGCCTTATCCTAATTAATTTTTTGAATATATTAAGATTTGACCGAATGGCGAGCTAAAAACCGACCAATTACTAAATATTTGATCTACCAAATTTGGTAGTAAATATATTTGGAAAATATAAATTTTTGGTTATTTTATCTATAAATACGTTCAAATCATTATCCTAAAAATATTTTAAAAATATCGTGATTTGACCGATGACCGATTTGAAACGAAATACTGCCTTGCTGGCGTTATACATGGAAAATTCTTCATTCTTGGTTTATACGTCAACAATAACGTGTTAAGCATTATCCTAATTAATTTTTTGAAATGGCGAGCTCAAAACCGACCACTTACTAAATATTCGATCTACCAAATTTGGTAGTAAATATATTTGGAAAATATAAATTTTTTATTATTTTATCTATAAATACGTGCAAATCATTATCTAAAAAATATTTTAAAAATATCGTGATTTGACCGATAACCGATTTGTAACCTAAATACTGCCTTACTGGCGTTATACATGGAAAATTCTTCATTTTTGTTTATACGTGAACAATAACGTGTTAAGCATTATCCTAATTAATTTATTGAAAATATTATGATTTGACCGAATGGCGAGCTCAAAACCAACCACTTACTAAATATTCGATCTAGCAAATTTGATAGAAAATATATTTGGAAAATATAAATTTTTGGTTATTTTATCTATAAATACGTGCAAATCATTATCCAAAAAATATTTTAAAAATATCGTGATTTGACCGATAACCGATTTGTAACCTAAATACTGCCTTACTGGCGTTATACATGGAAAATTCTTCATTTTTGGTTTATACGTGTTAATCATTATCCTAATAAATTTTTTGAAAATATTATGATTTGACCGAATGGCGAGCTCAAAACCGACCACTTACTAAATTTTAGATCTACCAAATTTGGTAGTAATATTATTTGGAAAATGTTCATTTTTGTTTATTTTATCTATAAATACGTGCAAATCATTATCCAAAAAATATTTTAAAAATATCGTGATTTGACCGATGACCGATTTGAAACGAAATACTGCCTTGCTGGCGTTATACATGGAAAATTCTTCATTCTTGGTTTATACGTCAACAATAACGTGTTAAGCATTATCCTAATTAATTTTTTGAAATGGCGAGCTGAAAACCGACCACTTACTTAATATTCGATCTACCAAATTTGGTAGTAAATATATTTGGAAAATATAAATTTTTGGTTATTTTATCTATAAATACGTGCAAATCATTATCCAAAAAATATTTTAAAAATATCGTGATTTGACCGATGACCGATTTGAAACGAAATACTGCCTTGCTAACGTTATACATGGAAAATTCTTCATTCTTGGTTTCTACGTCAACAATAACGAGTTAAGCATTATCCTAATTAATTTTTTGAAAATATTATGATTTGACCGAATGGCGAGCTCAAAACCGATCACTTACTAAATATACGATCTACCAAATTTGGAAGTAAATTTATTTCGAAAATGTTTATTTTTGGTTAATTTATCTATAAGTGCAAATCATTATCCAAAAAAATTTTTTTAAAATATCGTGATTTGACCGATAACCGATTTGAAACCTAAATACTGCCTTGCTGGTGTTATAAATAGAAAATTCTTCCTTTTTGGTTAATACGTGAACAATAACGTGTTATACATTATCCTAATTAATTTTTTGAAAATATTATGATTTGACCGAATGGCGAGCTCAAAACCGACCACTTACTAAATATTCGATCTACCAAATTTGGTAGTAAATATATTTGGAAAATATTCATTTTTGGTTATTTTATCTATAAATACGTGCAAATTATTATCCCAAAAAATATTTTAAAAATATCGTGATTTGACCGATAACCGATTTGAAACAGAAATACTGCCTTGCTGGCGTTATACATGGAAAATTCTTTATTCTTGGTTTATACGTCAACAATAACGTGTTAAGCATTATCCTAATAAATTTTTTGAAAATATTATGATTTGACCGAATGGCGAGCTCAAAACGGATCACCTACTAAATATTCGATCTACTTGGTAGTAATATTATTTGGAAAAGGTTCATTTTTGTTTATTTTATCTATAAATACGTGCAAATCATTATCCAAAAAATATTTTAAAAATATCGTGATTTGACCGATGACCGATTTGAAACGAAATACTGCCTTGCTGGCGTTATACATGGAAAATTCTTCATTCTTGGTTTATACGTCAACAATAACGTGTTAAGCATTATCCTAATTAATTTTTTGAAATGGCGAGCTCAAAACCGACCACTTACTAAATATTCGATCTACCAAATTTGGTAGTAAATATATTTGGAAAATATAAATTTTTGGTTATTTTATCTATAAATACGTGCAAATCATTATCTAAAAAATATTTTAAAAATATCGTGATTTGACCGATAACCGATTTGTAACCTAAATACTGCCTTACTGGCGTTATACATGGAAAATTCTTCATTTTTGTTTATACGTGAACAATAACGTGTTAAGCATTATCCTAATTAATTTATTGAAAATATTATGATTTGACCGAATGGCGAGCTCAAAACCAACCACTTACTAAATATTCGATCTAGCAAATTTGATAGAAAATATATTTGGAAAATAAAAATTTTTGGTTATTTTATCTATAAATACGTGCAAATCATTATCCAAAAAATATTTTAAAAATATCGTGATTTGACCGATAACCGATTTGTAACCTAAATACTGCCTTGCTGGTGTTATAAATAGAAAATTCTTCCTTTTTGGTTAATACGTGAACAATAACGTGTTATACATTATCCTAATTAATTTTTTGAAAATATTATGATTTGACCGAATGGCGAGCTCAAAACCGACCACTTACTAAATATTCGATCTACCAAATTTGGTAGTAAATATATTTGGAAAATATTCATTTTTGGTTATTTTATCTATAAATACGTGCAAATTATTATCCCAAAAAATATTTTAAAAATATCGTGATTTGACCGATAACCGATTTGAAACAGAAATACTGCCTTGCTGGCGTTATACATGGAAAATTCTTTATTCTTGGTTTATACGTCAACAATAACGTGTTAAGCATTATCCTAATTAATTTTTTGAAAATATTATGATTTGACCGAATGGCGAGCTCAAAACGGATCACCTACTAAATATTCGATCTACTTGGTAGTATTATTATTTGGAAAAGGTTCATTTTTGGTTATTTTATCTATAAATACGTGCAAATCATTATCCAAAAAATATTTTAAAAATATCGTGATTTGACCGATAACCTATTTGAAACAGAAATACTGCCTTGCTGTCGTTATACATGGAAAATTCTTCATTCTTGGTTTATACGTCCACAATAACGTGTTAAGCCTTATCCTAATTAATTTTTTGAATATATTAAGATTTGACCGAATGGCGAGCTAAAAACCGACCAATTACTAAATATTTGATCTACCAAATTTGGTAGTAAATATATTTGGAAAATATAAATTTTTGGTTATTTTATCTATAAATACGTTCAAATCATTATCCTAAAAATATTTTAAAAATATCGTGATTTGACCGATGACCGATTTGAAACGAAATACTGCCTTGCTGGCGTTATACATGGAAAATTCTTCATTCTTGGTTTATACGTCAACAATAACGTGTTAAGCATTATCCTAATTAATTTTTTGAAATGGCGAGCTCAAAACCGACCACTTACTAAATATTCGATCTACCAAATTTGGTAGTAAATATATTTGGAAAATATAAATTTTTTATTATTTTATCTATAAATACGTGCAAATCATTATCTAAAAAATATTTTAAAAATATCGTGATTTGACCGATAACCGATTTGTAACCTAAATACTGCCTTACTGGCGTTATACATGGAAAATTCTTCATTTTTGTTTATACGTGAACAATAACGTGTTAAGCATTATCCTAATTAATTTATTGAAAATATTATGATTTGACCGAATGGCGAGCTCAAAACCAACCACTTACTAAATATTCGATCTAGCAAATTTGATAGAAAATATATTTGGAAAATATAAATTTTTGGTTATTTTATCTATAAATACGTGCAAATCATTATCCAAAAAATATTTTAAAAATATCGTGATTTGACCGATAACCGATTTGTAACCTAAATACTGCCTTACTGGCGTTATACATGGAAAATTCTTCATTTTTGGTTTATACGTGTTAATCATTATCCTAATAAATTTTTTGAAAATATTATGATTTGACCGAATGGCGAGCTCAAAACCGACCACTTACTAAATTTTAGATCTACCAAATTTGGTAGTAATATTATTTGGAAAATGTTCATTTTTGTTTATTTTATCTATAAATACGTGCAAATCATTATCCAAAAAATATTTTAAAAATATCGTGATTTGACCGATGACCGATTTGAAACGAAATACTGCCTTGCTGGCGTTATACATGGAAAATTCTTCATTCTTGGTTTATACGTCAACAATAACGTGTTAAGCATTATCCTAATTAATTTTTTGAAATGGCGAGCTGAAAACCGACCACTTACTAAATATTCGATCTACCAAATTTGGTAGTAAATATATTTGGAAAATATAAATTTTTGGTTATTTTATCTATAAATACGTGCAAATCATTATCCAAAAAATATTTTAAAAATATCGTGATTTGACCGATGACCGATTTGAAACGAAATACTGCCTTGCTAACGTTATACATGGAAAATTCTTCATTCTTGGTTTCTACGTCAACAATAACGAGTTAAGCATTATCCTAATTAATTTTTTGAAAATATTATGATTTGACCGAATGGCGAGCTCAAAACCGATCACTTACTAAATATACGATCTACCAAATTTGGAAGTAAATTTATTTCGAAAATGTTTATTTTTGGTTAATTTATCTATAAGTGCAAATCATTATCCAAAAAAATTTTTTTAAAATATCGTGATTTGACCGATAACCGATTTGAAACCTAAATACTGCCTTGCTGGTGTTATAAATAGAAAATTCTTCCTTTTTGGTTAATACGTGAACAATAACGTGTTATACATTATCCTAATTAATTTTTTGAAAATATTATGATTTGACCGAATGGCGAGCTCAAAACCGACCACTTACTAAATATTCGATCTACCAAATTTGGTAGTAAATATATTTGGAAAATATTCATTTTTGGTTATTTTATCTATAAATACGTGCAAATTATTATCCCAAAAAATATTTTAAAAATATCGTGATTTGACCGATAACCGATTTGAAACAGAAATACTGCCTTGCTGGCGTTATACATGGAAAATTCTTTATTCTTGGTTTATACGTCAACAATAACGTGTTAAGCATTATCCTAATTAATTTTTTGAAAATATTATGATTTGACCGAATGGCTAGCTCAAAACCGACCACTTACTAAATATTCGATCTACCAAATTTGGTAGGAAATATATTTGGAAAATATTCATTTTGGGTTATTTTATCTATAAATACGTGCAAATCATTATCCAAAAAATATTTTAAAAATATCGTGATTTGACCGATAATTTATTTGAAACAGAAATACTGCCTTGCTGGCATTATACATGGAAAATTCTTCATTCTTGGTTTATACGTGAACAATAACATGTTAAGCATTATCCTAATTAATTTTTTGAAAATATTATGATTTGACCGAATGGCTAGCTCAAAACCGACCACTTACTAAATATTCGATCTACCAAATTTGGTAGGAAATATATTTGGAAAATATTCATTTTGGGTTATTTTATCTATAAATACGTGCAAATCATTATCCAAAAAATATTTTAAAAATATCGTGATTTGACCGATAACCGATTTGTAACCTAAATACTGCCTTACTGGCGTTATACATGGAAAATTCTTCATTTTTGGTTTATACGTGTTAATCATTATCCTAATAAATTTTTTGAAAATATTATGATTTGACCGAATGGCTAGCTCAAAACCGACCACTTACTAAATATTCGATCTACCAAATTTGGTAGGAAATATATTTGGAAAATATTCATTTTGGGTTATTTTATCTATAAATACGTGCAAATCATTATCCAAAAAATATTTTAAAAATATCGTGATTTGACCGATAATTTATTTGAAACAGAAATACTGCCTTGCTGGCATTATACATGGAAAATTCTTCATTCTTGGTTTATACGTGAACAATAACATGTTAAGCATTATCCTAATTAATTTTTTGAAAATATTATGATTTGACCGAATGGCTAGCTCAAAACCGACCACTTACTAAATATTCGATCTACCAAATTTGGTAGGAAATATATTTGGAAAATATAAATTTTGGGTTATTTTATCTATAAATACGTGCAAATCATTATCCAAAAAATATTTTAAAAATATCGTGATTTGACCGATAATTTATTTGAAACAGAAATACTGCCTTGCTGGCATTATACATGGAAAATTCTTCATTTTTGGTTTATACGTGAACAATAACATGTTAAGCATTATCCTATTAATTTTTTGAAAATATTATGATTTGACCGAATGGCTAGCTCAAAACCGACCACTTACTAAATATTCGATCTACCAAATTTGGTAGTAAATATATTTGGAAAATATAAATTTTTGGTTATTTTATCTATAAATACGTGCAAATCATTATCCATAAAATATTTTAAAAATATCGTGATTTGACCGATAACCGATTTGAAACCTAAATACTGCTTTACTGGCGTTATACATGGAAAATTCTTCATTTTTGGTTTATACGTGAACAATAACATGTTAAGCATTATCCTAATTAATTTTTTGAAAATATTATGATTTGACCGAATGGCTAGCTTAAAACCGACCACTTACTAAATATTCGATCTACCAAATTTGGTAGGAAATATATTTGGAAAATATAAATTTTGGGTTATTTTATCTATAAATACGTGCAAATCATTATCCAAAAAATATTTTAAAAATATCGTGATTTGACCGATGACCGATTTGAAACGAAATACTGCCTTGCTGGCGTTATACATGGAAAATTCTTCATTCTTGGTTTATACGTCAACAATAACGTGTTAAGCATTATCCTAATTAATTTTTTGAAATGGCGAGCTCAAAACCGACCACTTACTAAATATTCGATCTACCAAATTTGGTAGGAAATATATTTGGAAAATATTCATTTTGGGTTATTTTATCTATAAATACGTGCAAATCATTATCCAAAAAATATTTTAAAAATATCGTGATTAGACCGATGACCGATTTGAAACGAAATACTGCCTTGCTGGCGTAATACATGGAAAATTCTTCCTTTTTGGTTTATACGTCAACAATAACGAGTTAAGCATTATCCTAATTAATTTTTTGAAAATATTATGATTTGACCGAATGGCGAGCTCAAAACCGATCACTTACTAAATATTCGATCTACCAAATTTGGAAGTAAATATATTTCGAAAATGTTTATTTTTGGTTAATTTATCTATAAGTGCAAATCATTATCCAAAAATTTTTTTTAAAATATCGTGATTTGACCGATAACCGATTTGAAACCTAAATACTGCCTTGCTGGTGTTATAAATAGAAAATTCTTCCTTTTTGGTTAATACGTGAACAATAACGTGTTATACATTATCCTAATTAATTTTTTGAAAATATTATGATTTGACCGAATGGCGAGCTCAAAACCGACCACTTACTAAATATTCGATCTACCAAATTTGGTAGTAAATATATTTGGAAAATATTCATTTTTGGTTATTTTATCTATAAATACGTGCAAATTATTATCCCAAAAAATATTTTAAAAATATCGTGATTTGACCGATAACCGATTTGAAACAGAAATACTGCCTTGCTGGCGTTATACATGGAAAATTCTTTATTCTTGGTTTATACGTCAACAATAACGTGTTAAGCATTATCCTAATTAATTTTTTGAAAATATTATGATTTGACCGAATGGCGAGCTCAAAACGGATCACCTACTAAATATTCGATCTACTTGGTAGTAATATTATTTGGAAAAGGTTCATTTTTGGTTATTTTATCTATAAATACGTGCAAATCATTATCCAAAAAATATTTTAAAAATATCGTGATTTGACCGATAACCTATTTGAAACAGAAATACTGCCTTGCTGTCGTTATACATGGAAAATTCTTCATTCTTGGTTTATACGTCAACAATAACGTGTTAAGCCTTATCCTAATTAATTTTTTGAATATATTAAGATTTGACCGAATGGCGAGCTAAAAACCGACCAATTACTAAATATTTGATCTACCAAATTTGGTAGTAAATATATTTGGAAAATATAAATTTTTGGTTATTTTATCTATAAATACGTTCAAATCATTATCCTAAAAATATTTTAAAAATATCGTGATTTGACCGATGACCGATTTGAAACGAAATACTGCCTTGCTGGCGTTATACATGGAAAATTCTTCATTCTTGGTTTATACGTCAACAATAACGTGTTAAGCATTATCCTAATTAATTTTTTGAAATGGCGAGCTCAAAACCGACCACTTACTAAATATTCGATC
>NW_027051169.1:0-23903 GCF_954871325.1 Gordionus sp. m RMFG-2023
GATCGAATATTTAGTAAGTGGTCGGTTTTGAGCTAGCCATTCGGTCAAATCATAATATTTTCAATAAATTAATTAGGAAAATGCTTAACACGTTATTGTTCACGTATAAACCAAGAATGAAGAATTTTCTATGTATAACGCCAGCAAGGCAGTATTTCGTTTCAAATCGGTTATCGGTCAAATCACGATATTTTTAAAATATTTTATGGATAATGATTTGCACGTATTTATAGATAAAATAACCAAAAATTTATATTTTCCAAATATATTTACTACCAAATTTGGTAGATCGAATATTTAGTAAGTGGTCGGTTTTGAGCTAGCCATTCGGTCAAATCATAATATTTTCAATAAATTAATTAGGAAAATGCTTAACACGTTATTGTTCACGTATAAACCAAGAATGAAGAATTTTCCATGTATAACGCCAGCAAGGCAGTATTTCTGTTTCAAATCGGTTATCGGTCAAATCACGATATTTTTAAAATATTTTTTGGATAATGATTTGCACGTATTCATAGATAAATTAACAAAAAATGAACATTTTCCAAATAATATTACTAACAAATATTGTAGATCGAATATTTAGTAAGTGGTCGGTTTTGAGCTCGCCATTCGGTCAAATCATAATATTTTCAAAAAATTAATTAGGATAATGCTTAACACGTTATTGTTCACGTATAAACCAAAAATGAAGAATTTTCCATGTATAACGCCAGCAAGGCAGTATTTAGGTTACAAATCGGTTATCGGTCAAATCACGATATTTTTAAAATATTTTTTGGATAATGATTTGCACGTATTTATAGATAAAATAACCAAAAATTTATATTTTCCAAATATATTTACTACCAAATTTGGTAAATCGAATATTTAGTAAGTGGTCGGTTTTTAGCTCGCCATTCGGTCAAATCATAATATATTCAAAAAATTAATTAGGATAAGGCTTAACACGTTATTGTTGACGTATAAACCAAGAATGAAGAATTTTCCATGTATAATGCCAGCAAGGCAGTATTTCTGTTTCAAATAAATTATCGGTCAAATCACGATATTTTTAAAATATTTTTTGGATAATGATTTGCACGTATTTATAGATAAAATAACCCAAAATGAATATTTTCCAAATATATTTCCTACCAAATTTGGTAGATCGAATATTTAGTAAGTGGTCGGTTTTGAGCTAGCCATTCGGTCAAATCATAATATTTTCAAAAAATTAATTTTTATAATGCTTAACATGTTATTGTTCACGTATAAACCAAAAATGAAGAATTTTCCATGTATAACGCCAGTAAAGCAGTATTTAGGTTTCAAATCGGTCATCGGTCAAATCACGATATTTTTAAAATATTTTTTGGATAATGATTTGCATGTATTTATAGATAAAATAACCAAAAATATATATTTTACAAATATATTTACTACCAAATTTGGTAGATCGAATATTTAGTAAGTGGTCGGTTTTTAGCTCGCCATTCGGTCAAATCATAATATATTCAAAAAATTAATTAGGATAAGGCTTAACACGTTATTGTTGACGTATAAACCAAGAATGAAGAATTTTCCATGTATAACGCCAGCAAGGCAGTATTTCTGTTTCAAATCGGTTATCGGTCAAATCACGATATTTTTAAAATATTTTTTGGATAATGATTTGCACGTATTCATAGATAAATTAACAAAAAATGAACATTTTCCAAATAATATTACTAACAAATATTGTAGATCGAATATTTAGTAAGTGGTCGGTTTTGAGCTCGCCATTCGGTCAAATCATAATATTTTCAAAAAATTAATTAGGATAATGCTTAACACGTTATTGTTCACGTATAAACCAAAAATGAAGAATTTTCCATGTATAACGCCAGCAAGGCAGTATTTAGGTTTCAAATCGGTTATCGGTCAAATCACGATATTTTTAAAATATTTTTTGGATAATGATTTGCACGTATTTATAGATAAAATAACCAAAAATTTATATTTTCCAAATATATTTACTACCAAATTTGGTAAATCGAATATTTAGTAAGTGGTCGGTTTTTAGCTCGCCATTCGGTCAAATCATAATATATTCAAAAAATTAATTAGGATAAGGCTTAACACGTTATTGTTGACGTATAAACCAAGAATGAAGAATTTTCCATGTATAATGCCAGCAAGGCAGTATTTCTGTTTCAAATAAATTATCGGTCAAATCACGATATTTTTAAAATATTTTTTGGATAATGATTTGCACGTATTTATAGATAAAATAACCCAAAATGAATATTTTCCAAATATATTTCCTACCAAATTTGGTAGATCGAATATTTAGTAAGTGGTCGGTTTTGAGCTAGCCATTCGGTCAAATCATAATATTTTCAAAAAATTAATTTTTATAATGCTTAACATGTTATTGTTCACGTATAAACCAAAAATGAAGAATTTTCCATGTATAACGCCAGTAAAGCAGTATTTAGGTTTCAAATCGGTTATCGGTCAAATCACGATATTTTTAAAATATTTTATGGATAATGATTTGCACGTATTTATAGATAAAATAACCAAAAATTTATATTTTCCAAATATATTTACTACCAAATTTGGTAGATCGAATATTTAGTAAGTGGTCGGTTTTGAGCTCGCCATTCGGTCAAATCATAATATTTTCAAAATATTAATTAGGTAAATGCTTAACACGTTATAGTTCACGTATAAACAAAAATGAAGAATTTTCAATGTATAACGCAAGTAAGGCAGTATTTCGGTTTCCAATCGGTTATCGGTCAAATCACGATATTTTAAAAAAATTTTTTTGGATAATGATTTGCACTTATAGATAAATTAACCAAAAATAAACATTTTCGAAATAAATTTACTTCCAAATTTGGTAGATCGTATATTTAGTAAGTGATCGGTTTTGAGCTCGCCATTCGGTCAAATCATAATATTTTCAAAAAATTAATTAGGATAATGCTTAACTCGTTATTGTTGACGTAGAAACCAAGAATGAAGAATTTTCCATGTATAACGTTAGCAAGGCAGTATTTCGTTTCAAATCGGTCATCGGTCAAATCACGATATTTTTAAAATATTTTTTGGATAATAATTTGCACGTATTTATAGATAAAATAACCAAAAATTTATATTTTCCAAATATATTTACTACCAAATTTGGTAGATCGAATATTTAGTAAGTGGTCGGTTTTCAGCTCGCCATTTCAAAAAATTAATTAGGATAATGCTTAACACGTTATTGTTGACGTATAAACCAAGAATGAAGAATTTTCCATGTATAACGCCAGCAAGGCAGTATTTCGTTTCAAATCGGTCATCGGTCAAATCACGATATTTTTAAAATATTTTTTGGATAATGATTTGCACGTATTTATAGATAAAATAAACAAAAATGAACATTTTCCAAATAATATTACTACCAAATTTGGTAGATCTAAAATTTAGTAAGTGGTCGGTTTTGAGCTCGCCATTCGGTCAAATCATAATATTTTCAAAAAATTAATTAGGATAATGTATAACACGTTATTGTTCACGTATAAACCAAAAAGGAAGAATCTATGTATAACGCCAGCAAGGCAGTATTTCGTTTCAAATCGGTCATCGGTCGAATCACGATATTTTTAAAATATTTTTTGGATAATGATTTGCATGTATTTATAGATAAAATAACCAAAAATATATATTTTACAAATATATTTACTACCAAATTTGGTAGATCGAATATTTAGTAAGTGGTCGGTTTTTAGCTCGATATTCGGTCAAATCATAATATTTTCAAAAAATTAATTAGGATAATGTATAACACGTTATTGTTCACGTATAAACCAAAAAGGAAGAATTTTCCATGTATAACGCCAGCAAGGCAGTATTTCTGTTTCAAATCGCTTATCGGTCAAATCACGATATTTTTAAAATATTTTTTGGATAATGATTTGCACGTATTCATAGATAAATTAACAAAAAATGAACATTTTCCAAATAATATTACTAACAAATATTGTAGATCGAATATTTAGTAAGTGGTCGGTTTTGAGCTCGCCATTCGGTCAAATCATAATATTTTCAAAAAATTAATTAGGATAATGCTTAACACGTTATTGTTCACGTATAAACCAAAAATGAAGAATTTTCCATGTATAACGCCAGCAAGGCAGTATTTCGGTTTCAAATCGGTTATCGGTAAAATCACGATATTTTTAAAATATTTTTTGGATAATGATTTGCACGTATTTATAGATAAAATAACCAAAAATTTATATTTTCCAAATATATTTACTACCAAATTTGGTAAATCGAATATTTAGTAAGTGGTCGGTTTTTAACTCGCCATTCGGTCAAATCATAATATTTTCAAAAAATTAATTAGGATAATGCTTAACACGTTATTGTTCACGTATAAACCAAAAATCAAGAATTTTCCATGTATAACGCCAGCAAGGCAGTATTTAGGTTTCAAATCGGTTATCGGTCTAATCACGATATTTTTAAAATATTTTTTGGATAATGATTTGCACGTATTTATAGATAAAATAACCAAAAATTTATATTTTCCAAATATATTTACTACCAAATTTGGTAAATCGAATATTTAGTAAGTGGTCGGTTTTGAGCTCGCCATTCGGTCAAATCATATTATTTTCAAAAAATTAATTAGGATAATGCTTAACACGTTATTGTTGACGTATAAACCAAGAATGAAGAATTTTCCATGTATAACGCCAGCAAGGCAGTTTTTCTGTTTCAAATCGGTTATCGGTCAAATCACGATATTTTTAAAATATTTTTTGGATAATGATTTGCACGTATTTATAGATAAAATAACCAAAAATGAATATTTCCCAAATATATTTACTACCAAATTAGGTAGATCGAATATTAAGTAAGTGGTCGGTTTTGAGCTCGCCATTCGGTCAAATCATAATATTTTCAAAAAATTAATTAGGATAATGCTTAACACGTTATTGTTCACGTATAAACCAAAAATCAAGAATTTTCCATGTATAACGCCAGCAAGGCAGTATTTAGGTTTCAAATCGGTTATCGGTCTAATCACGATATTTTTAAAATATTTTTTGGATAATGATTTGCACGTATTTATAGATAAAATAACCAAAAATTTATATTTTCCAAATATATTTACTACCAAATTTGGTAAATCGAATATTTAGTAAGTGGTCGGTTTTGAGCTCGCCATTCGGTCAAATCATATTATTTTCAAAAAATTAATTAGGATAATGCTTAACACGTTATTGTTGACGTATAAACCAAGAATGAAGAATTTTCCATGTATAACGCCAGCAAGGCAGTTTTTCTGTTTCAAATCGGTTATCGGTCAAATCACGATATTTTTAAAAATTTTGGATAATGATTTGCACTTATAGATAAATAAACCAAAAATGAACATTTTCGAAATATATTTACTTCCAAATTTGGTAGATCGAATATTTAGTAAGTGATCGGTTTTGAGCTCGCCATTTCAAAAAATTAATTAGGATAAGGCTTAACACGTTATTGTTGACGTATAAACCAAGAATGAAGAATTTTCCATGTATAACGCCAGCAAGGCAGTATTTCGTTTCAAATCGGTCATCGGTTCAAATCACGATATTTTTAAAATATTTTTTGGATAATGATTTGCATGTATTTATAGATAAAATAACCAAAAATTTATATTTTCCAAATATATTTACTATCAAATTTGCTAGATCGAATATTTAGAAAGTGGTTGGTTTTGAGCTCGCCATTCGGTCAAATCATAATATTTTCAATAAATTAATTAGGAAAATGCTTAACACGTTATTGTTCACGTATAAACCAAAAATGAAGAAATCTACATGTATAACGCCAGCAAGGCAGTATATAGGTTTCAAATCGGTCATCGGTCAAATCACGATATTTTTAAAATATTTTTTGGATAATGATTTGCACGTATTTATAGATAAAATAACCAAAAATGAACATTTTCCAAATAATATTACTACCAAATTTGGTAGATCTAAAATTTAGTAAGTGGTCGGTTTTGAGCTCGCCATTCGGTCAAATCATAATATTTTCCCAAAAATTAATTAGGATAATGCTTAACACGTTATTGTTCACGTATAAACAAAATTCAAGAATTTTCCATGTATAACGCCAGTAAGGCAGTATTTAGGTTACAAATCGGTTATCGGTCAAATCACGATATTTTTAAAATATTTTTTGGATAATGATTTGCACGTATATATAGATAAAATAACCAAAAATTTATATTTTCCAAATATATTTACTACCAAATTTGGTAGATCGAATATTTAGTAAGTGGTCGGTTTTGAGCTCGCCATTTCAAAAAATTAATTAGGATAATGCTTAACACGTTATTGTTGACGTATAAACCAAGAATGAAGAATTTTCTATGTATAACGCCAGCAAGGCAGTATTTCGTTTCAAATCGGTCATCGGTCAAATCACGATATTTTTAAAATATTTTTTGGATAATGATTTGCATGTATTTATAGATAAAATAACCAAAAATATATATTTTACAAATATATTTACTACCAAATTTGGTAGATCGAATATTTAGTAAGTGGTCGGTTTTTAGCTCGCCATTCGGTCAAATCATAATATATTCAAAAAATTAACTAGGATAAGGCTTAACACGTTATTGTTGACGTATAAACCAAGAATGAAGAATTTTCCATGTATAACGCCAGCAAGGCAGTATTTCTGTTTCAAATCGGTTATCGGTCAAATCACGATATTTTTAAAATATTTTTTGGATAATGATTTGCACGTATTCATAGATAAATTAACAAAAAATGAACATTTTCCAAATAATATTACTAACAAATATTGTAGATCGAATATTTAGTAAGTGGTCGGTTTTGAGCTCGCCATTCGGTCAAATCATAATATTTTCAAAAAATTAATTAGGATAATGCTTAACACGTAATTGTTCACGTATAAACCAAAAATGAAGAATTTTCCATGTATAACGCCAGCAAGGCAGTATTTAGGTTTCAAATCGGTTATCGGTCAAATCACGATATTTTTAAAATATTTTTTGGATAATGATTTGCACGTATTTATAGATAAAATAACCCAAAATGAATATTTTCCAAATATATTTCCTACCAAATTTGGTAGATCGAATATTTAGTAAGTGGTCGGTTTTGAGCTAGCCATTCGGTCAAATCATAATATTTTCAAAAAATTAATTAGGATAATGCTTAACATGTTATTGTTCACGTATAAACCAAAAATGAAGAATTTTCCATGTATAACGCCAGTAAAGCAGTATTTAGATTTCAAATCGGTTATCGGTCAAATCACGATATTTTTAAAATATTTTATGGATAATGATTTGCACGTATTTATAGATAAAATAACCAAAAATTTATATTTTCCAAATATATTTACTACCAAATTTGGTAGATCGAATATTTAGTAAGTGGTCGGTTTTGAGCTAGCCATTCGGTCAAATCATAATATTTTCAATAAATTAATTAGGAAAATGCTTAACACGTTATTGTTCACGTATAAACCAAAAATGAAGAAATCTACATGTATAACGCCAGCAAGGCAGTATATAGGTTTCAAATCGGTCATCGGTCAAATCACGATATTTTTAAAATATTTTTTGGATAATGATTTGCACGTATTTATAGATAAAATAACCAAAAATGAACATTTTCCAAATAATATTACTACCAAATTTGGTAGATCTAAAATTTAGTAAGTGGTCGGTTTTGAGCTCGCCATTCGGTCAAATCATAATATTTTCAAAAAATTAATTAGGATAATGCTTAACACGTTATTGTTCACGTATAAACAAAAATCAAGAATTTTCCATGTATAACGCCAGTAAGGCAGTATTTAGGTTACAAATCGGTTATCGGTCAAATCACGATATTTTTAAAATATTTTTTGGATAATGATTTGCACGTATATATAGATAAAATAACCAAAAATTTATATTTTCCAAATATATTTACTACCAAATTTGGTAGATCGAATATTTAGTAAGTGGTCGGTTTTGAGCTCGCCATTTCAAAAAATTAATTAGGATAATGCTTAACACGTTATTGTTGACGTATAAACCAAGAATGAAGAATTTTATATGTATAACGCCAGCAAGGCAGTATTTCGTTTCAAATCGGTCATCGGTCAAATCACGATATTTTTAAAATATTTTTTGGATAATGATTTGCATGTATTTATAGATAAAATAACCAAAAATATATATTTTACAAATATATTTACTACCAAATTTGGTAGATCGAATATTTAGTAAGTGGTCGGTTTTTAGCTCGCCATTCGGTCAAATCATAATATATTCAAAAAATTAACTAGGATAAGGCTTAACACGTTATTGTTGACGTATAAACCAAGAATGAAGAATTTTCCATGTATAACGCCAGCAAGGCAGTATTTCTGTTTCAAATCGGTTATCGGTCAAATCACGATATTTTTAAAATATTTTTTGGATAATGATTTGCACGTATTCATAGATAAATTAACAAAAAATGAACATTTTCCAAATAATATTACTAACAAATATTGTAGATCGAATATTTAGTAAGTGGTCGGTTTTGAGCTCGCCATTCGGTCAAATCATAATATTTTCAAAAAATTAATTAGGATAATGCTTAACACGTTATTGTTCACGTATAAACCAAAAATGAAGAATTTTCCATGTATAACGCCAGCAAGGCAGTATTTAGGTTTCAAATCGGTTATCGGTCAAATCACGATATTTTTAAAATATTTTTTGGATAATGATTTGCACGTATTTATAGATAAAATAACCCAAAATGAATATTTTCCAAATATATTTCCTACCAAATTTGGTAGATCGAATATTTAGTAAGTAGTCGGTTTTGAGCTAGCCATTCGGTCAAATCATAATATTTTCAAAAAATTAATTAGGATAATGCTTAACATGTTATTGTTCACGTATAAACCAAAAATGAAGAATTTTCCATGTATAACGCCAGTAAAGCAGTATTTAGGTTTCAAATCGGTTATCGGTCAAATCACGATATTTTTAAAATATTTTATGGATAATGATTTGCACGTATTTATAGATAAAATAACCAAAAATTTATATTTTCCAAATATATTTACTACCAAATTTGGTAGATCGAATATTTAGTAAGTGGTCGGTTTTGAGCTAGCCATTCGGTCAAATCATAATATTTTCAATAAATTAATTAGGAAAATGCTTAACACGTTATTGTTGACGTATAAACCAAGAATGAAGAATTTTCTATGTATAACGCCAGCAAGGCAGTATTTCGTTTCAAATCGGTCATCGGTCAAATCACGATATTTTTAAAATATTTTTTGGATAATGATTTGCATGTATTTATAGATAAAATAACCAAAAATATATATTTTACAAATATATTTACTACCAAATTTGGTAGATCGAATATTTAGTAAGTGGTCGGTTTTTAGCTCGCCATTCGGTCAAATCATAATATATTCAAAAAATTAACTAGGATAAGGTTTAACACGTTATTGTTGACGTATAAACCAAGAATGAAGAATTTTCCATGTATAACGCCAGCAAGGCAGTATTTCTGTTTCAAATCGGTTATCGGTCAAATCACGATATTTTTAAAATATTTTTTGGATAATGATTTGCACGTATTCATAGATAAATTAACAAAAAATGAACATTTTCCAAATAATATTACTAACAAATATTGTAGATCGAATATTTAGTAAGTGGTCGGTTTTGAGCTCGCCATTCGGTCAAATCATAATATTTTCAAAAAATTAATTAGGATAATGCTTAACACGTTATTGTTCACGTATAAACCAAAAATGAAGAATTTTCCATGTATAACGCCAGCAAGGCAGTATTTAGGTTTCAAATCGGTTATCGGTCAAATCACGATATTTTTAAAATATTTTTTGGATAATGATTTGCACGTATTTATAGATAAAATAACCCAAAATGAATATTTTCCAAATATATTTCCTACCAAATTTGGTAGATCGAATATTTAGTAAGTGGTCGGTTTTGAGCTAGCCATTCGGTCAAATCATAATATTTTCAAAAAATTAATTAGGATAATGCTTAACATGTTATTGTTCACGTATAAACCAAAAATGAAGAATTTTCCATGTATAACGCCAGTAAAGCAGTATTTAGGTTTCAAATCGGTTATCGGTCAAATCACGATATTTTTAAAATATTTTATGGATAATGATTTGCACGTATTTATAGATAAAATAACCAAAAATTTATATTTTCCAAATATATTTACTACCAAATTTGGTAGATCGAATATTTAGTAAGTGGTCGGTTTTGAGCTAGCCATTCGGTCAAATCATAATATTTTCAATAAATTAATTAGGAAAATGCTTAACACGTTATTGTTCACGTATAAACCAAAAATGAAGAAATCTACATGTATAACGCCAGCAAGGCAGTATATAGGTTTCAAATCGGTCATCGGTCAAATCACGATATTTTTAAAATATTTTTTGGATAATGATTTGCACGTATTTATAGATAAAATAACCAAAAATGAACATTTTCCAAATAATATTACTACCAAATTTGGTAGATCTAAAATTTAGTAAGTGGTCGGTTTTGAGCTCGCCATTCGGTCAAATCATAATATTTTCAAAAAATTAATTAGGATAATGCTTAACACGTTATTGTTCACGTATAAACAAAAATCAAGAATTTTCCATGTATAACGCCAGTAAGGCAGTATTTAGGTTACAAATCGGTTATCGGTCAAATCACGATATTTTTAAAATATTTTTTGGATAATGATTTGCACGTATATATAGATAAAATAACCAAAAATTTATATTTTCCAAATATATTTACTACCAAATTTGGTAGATCGAATATTTAGTAAGTGGTCGGTTTTGAGCTCGCCATTTTAAAAAATTAATTAGGATAATGCTTAACACGTTATTGTTGACGTATAAACCAAGAATGAAGAATTTTCTATGTATAACGCCAGCAAGGCAGTATTTCGTTTCAAATCAGTCATCGGTCAAATCACGATATTTTTAAAATATTTTTTGGATAATGATTTGCATGTATTTATAGATAAAATAACCAAAAATATATATTTTACAAATATATTTACTACCAAATTTGGTAGATCGAATATTTAGTAAGTGGTCGGTTTTTAGCTCGCCATTCGGTCAAATCATAATATATTCAAAAAATTAACTAGGATAAGGCTTAACACGTTATTGTTGACGTATAAACCAAGAATGAAGAAATTTCCATGTATAACGCCAGCAAGGCAGTATTTCTGTTTCAAATCGGTTATCGGTCAAATCACGATATTTTTAAAATATTTTTTGGATAATGATTTGCACGTATTCATAGATAAATTAACAAAAAATGAACATTTTCCAAATAATATTACTAACAAATATTGTAGATCGAATATTTAGTAAGTGGTCGGTTTTGAGCTCGCCATTCGGTCAAATCATAATATTTTCAAAAAATTAATTAGGATAATGCTTAACACGTTATTGTTCACGTATAAACCAAAAATGAAGAATTTTCCATGTATAACGCCAGCAAGGCAGTATTTAGGTTTCAAATCGGTTATCGGTCAAATCACGATATTTTTAAAATATTTTTTGGATAATGATTTGCACGTATTTATAGATAAAATAACCCAAAATGAATATTTTCCAAATATATTTCCTACCAAATTTGGTAGATCGAATATTTAGTAAGTGGTCGGTTTTGAGCTAGCCATTCGGTCAAATCATAATATTTTCAATAAATTAATTAGGAAAATGCTTAACACGTTATTGTTCACGTATAAACCAAAAATGAAGAAATCTACATGTATAACGCCAGCAAGGCAGTATATAGGTTTCAAATCGGTCATCGGTCAAATCACGATATTTTTAAAATATTTTTTGGATAATGATTTGCACGTATTTATAGATAAAATAACCAAAAATGAACATTTTCCAAATAATATTACTACCAAATTTGGTAGATCTAAAATTTAGTAAGTGGTCGGTTTTGAGCTCGCCATTCGGTCAAATCATAATATTTTCAAAAAATTAATTAGGATAATGCTTAACACGTTATTGTTCACGTATAAACAAAAATCAAGAATTTTCCATGTATAACGCCAGTAAGGCAGTATTTAGGTTACAAATCGGTTATCGGTCAAATCACGATATTTTTAAAATATTTTTTGGATAATGATTTGCACGTATATATAGATAAAATAACCAAAAATTTATATTTTCCAAATATATTTACTACCAAATTTGGTAGATCGAATATTTAGTAAGTGGTCGGTTTTGAGCTCGCCATTTCAAAAAATTAATTAGGATAATGCTTAACACGTTATTGTTGACGTATAAACCAAGAATGAAGAATTTTCTATGTATAACGCCAGCAAAGCATTATTTCGTTTCAAATCGGTCATCGGTCAAATCACGATATTTTTAAAATATTTTTTGGATAATGATTTGCATGTATTTATAGATAAAATAACCAAAAATATATATTTTACAAATATATTTACTACCAAATTTGGTAGATCGAATATTTAGTAAGTGGTCGGTTTTTAGCTCGCCATTCGGTCAAATCATAATATATTCAAAAAATTAATTAGGATAAGGCTTAACACGTTATTGTTGACGTATAAACCAAGAATGAAGAATTTTCCATGTATAACGCCAGCAAGGCAGTATTTCTGTTTCAAATCGGTTATCGGTCAAATCACGATATTTTTAAAATATTTTTTGGATAATGATTTGCACGTATTCATAGATAAATTAACAAAAAATGAACATTTTCCAAATAATATTACTAACAAATATTGTAGATCGAATATTTAGTAAGTGGTCGGTTTTGAGCTCGCCATTCGGTCAAATCATAATATTTTCAAAAAATTAATTAGGATAATGCTTAACACGTTATTGTTCACGTATAAACCAAAAATGAAGAATTTTCCATGTATAACGCCAGCAAGGCAGTATTTAGGTTTCAAATCGGTTATCGGTCAAATCACGATATTTTTAAAATATTTTTTGGATAATGATTTGCACGTATTTATAGATAAAATAACCCAAAATGAATATTTTCCAAATATATTTCCTACCAAATTTGGTAGATCGAATATTTAGTAAGTGGTCGGTTTTAAGCTAGCCATTCGGTCAAATCATAATATTTTCAAAAAATTAATTAGGATAATGCTTAACATGTTATTGTTCACGTATAAACCAAAAATGAAGAATTTTCCATGTATAATGCCAGCAAGGCAGTATTTCTGTTTCAAATAAATTATCGGTCAAATCACGATATTTTTAAAATATTTTTTGGATAATGATTTGCACGTATTTATAGATAAAATAACCCAAAATTTATATTTTCCAAATATATTTCCTACCAAATTTGGTAGATCGAATATTTAGTAAGTGGTCGGTTTTAAGCTAGCCATTCGGTCAAATCATAATATTTTCAAAAAATTAATTAGGATAATGCTTAACATGTTATTGTTCACGTATAAACCAAAAATGAAGAATTTTCCATGTATAACGCCAGTAAAGCAGTATTTAGGTTTCAAATCGGTTATCGGTCAAATCACGATATTTTTAAAATATTTTATGGATAATGATTTGCACGTATTTATAGATAAAATAACCAAAAATTTATATTTTCCAAATATATTTACTACCAAATTTGGTAGATCGAATATTTAGTAAGTGGTCGGTTTTGAGCTAGCCATTCGGTCAAATCATAATATTTTCAAAAAATTAATAGGATAATGCTTAACATGTTATTGTTCACGTATAAACCAAAAATGAAGAATTTTCCATGTATAATGCCAGCAAGGCAGTATTTCTGTTTCAAATAAATTATCGGTCAAATCACGATATTTTTAAAATATTTTTTGGATAATGATTTGCACGTATTTATAGATAAAATAACCCAAAATTTATATTTTCCAAATATATTTGCTACCAAATTTGGTAGATCGAATATTTAGTAAGTGGTCGGTTTTGAGCTAGCCATTCGGTCAAATCATAATATTTTCAAAAAATTAATTAGGATAATGCTTAACATGTTATTGTTCACGTATAAACCAAGAATGAAGAATTTTCCATGTATAATGCCAGCAAGGCAGTATTTCTGTTTCAAATAAATTATCGGTCAAATCACGATATTTTTAAAATATTTTTTGGATAATGATTTGCACGTATTTATAGATAAAATAACCCAAAATGAATATTTTCCAAATATATTTCCTACCAAATTTGGTAGATCGAATATTTAGTAAGTGGTCGGTTTTGAGCTAGCCATTCGGTCAAATCATAATATTTTCAAAAAATTAATTAGGATAATGCTTAACATGTTATTGTTCACGTATAAACCAAAAATGAAGAATTTTCCATGTATAACGCCAGTAAAGCAGTATTTAGGTTTCAAATCGGTTATCGGTCAAATCACGTTATTTTTAAAATATTTTATGGATAATGATTTGCACGTATTTATAGATAAAATAACCAAAAATTTATATTTTCCAAATATATTTACTACCAAATTTGGTAGATCGAATATTTAGTAAGTGGTCGGTTTTGAGCTCGCCATTCGGTCAAATCATAATATTTTCAAAATATTAATTAGGTAAATGCTTAACACGTTATAGTTCACGTATAAACAAAAATGAAGAATTTTCAATGTATAACGCAAGTAAGGCAGTATTTCGGTTTCCAATCGGTTATCGGTCAAATCACGATATTTTAAAAAAATTTTTTTGGATAATGATTTGCACTTATAGATAAATTAACCAAAAATAAACATTTTCGAAATAAATTTACTTCCAAATTTGGTAGATCGTATATTTAGTAAGTGATCGGTTTTGAGCTCGCCATTCGGTCAAATCATAATATTTTCAAAAAATTAATTAGGATAATGCTTAACTCGTTATTGTTGACGTAGAAACCAAGAATGAAGAATTTTCCATGTATAACGTTAGCAAGGCAGTATTTCGTTTCAAATCGGTCATCGGTCAAATCACGATATTTTTAAAATATTTTTTGGATAATGATTTGCACGTATTTATAGATAAAATAACCAAAAATTTATATTTTCCAAATATATTTACTACCAAATTTGGTAGATCGAATATTTAGTAAGTGGTCGGTTTTCAGCTCGCCATTTCAAAAAATTAATTAGGATAATGCTTAACACGTTATTGTTGACGTATAAACCAAGAATGAAGAATTTTCCATGTATAACGCCAGCAAGGCAGTATTTCGTTTCAAATCGGTCATCGGTCAAATCACGATATTTTTAAAATATTTTTTGGATAATGATTTGCACGTATTTATAGATAAAATAAACAAAAATGAACATTTTCCAAATAATATTACTACCAAATTTGGTAGATCTAAAATTTAGTAAGTGGTCGGTTTTGAGCTCGCCATTCGGTCAAATCATAATATTTTCAAAAAATTTATTAGGATAATGTATAACACGTTATTGTTCACGTATAAACCAAAAAGGAAGAATTTTCTATTTATAACGCCAGCAAGGCAGTATTTCGGTTTCAAATCGGTCATCGGTCAAATCACGATATTTTTAAAATATTTTTTGGATAGTGATTTGCACGTATTTATAGATAAAATAACCAAAAATGAACATTTTCCAAATAATATTACTACCAAATTTGGTAGATCTAAAATTTAGTAAGTGGTCGGTTTTGAGCTCGCCATTCGGTCAAATCATAATATTTTCAAAAAATTAATTAGGATAATGATTAACACGTATAAACCAAAAATGAAAAATTTTCCATGTATAACGCCAGTAAGGCAGTATTTAGGTTACAAATCGGTTATCGGTCAAATCACGATATTTTTAAAATATTTTTTGGATAATGATTTGCACGTATTTATAGATAAAATAACCAAAAATTTATATTTTCCAAATATATTTTCTATCAAATTTGCTAGATCGAATATTTAGTAAGTGGTTGGTTTTGAGCTCGCCATTCGGTCAAATCATAATATTTTCAATAAATTAATTAGGATAATGCTTAACACGTTATTGTTCACGTATAAACAAAAATGAAGAATTTTCCATGTATAACGCCAGTAAGGCAGTATTTAGGTTACAAATCGGTTATCGGTCAAATCACGATATTTTTAAAATATTTTTTAGATAATGATTTGCACGTATTTATAGATAAAATAATAAAAAATTTATATTTTCCAAATATATTTACTACCAAATTTGGTAGATCGAATATTTAGTAAGTGGTCGGTTTTGAGCTCGCCATTTCAAAAAATTAATTAGGATAATGCTTAACACGTTATTGTTGACGTATAAACCAAGAATGAAGAATTTTCCATGTATAACGCCAGCAAGGCAGTATTTCGTTTCAAATCGGTCATCGGTCAAATCACGATATTTTTAAAATATTTTTAGGATAATGATTTGAACGTATTTATAGATAAAATAACCAAAAATTTATATTTTCCAAATATATTTACTACCAAATTTGGTAGATCAAATATTTAGTAATTGGTCGGTTTTTAGCTCGCCATTCGGTCAAATCTTAATATATTCAAAAAATTAATTAGGATAAGGCTTAACACGTTATTGTGGACGTATAAACCAAGAATGAAGAATTTTCCATGTATAACGACAGCAAGGCAGTATTTCTGTTTCAAATAGGTTATCGGTCAAATCACGATATTTTTAAAATATTTTTTGGATAATGATTTGCACGTATTTATAGATAAAATAACCAAAAATGAACCTTTTCCAAATAATATTACTACCAAGTAGATCGAATATTTAGTAGGTGATCCGTTTTGAGCTCGCCATTCGGTCAAATCATAATATTTTCAAAAAATTAATTAGGATAATGCTTAACACGTTATTGTTGACGTATAAACCAAGAATAAAGAATTTTCCATGTATAACGCCAGCAAGGCAGTATTTCTGTTTCAAATCGGTTATCGGTCAAATCACGATATTTTTAAAATATTTTTTGGGATAATAATTTGCACGTATTTATAGATAAAATAACCAAAAATGAATATTTTCCAAATATATTTACTACCAAATTTGGTAGATCGAATATTTAGTAAGTGGTCGGTTTTGAGCTCGCCATTCGGTCAAATCATAATATTTTCAAAAAATTAATTAGGATAATGTATAACACGTTATTGTTCACGTATTAACCAAAAAGGAAGAATTTTCTATTTATAACACCAGCAAGGCAGTATTTAGGTTTCAAATCGGTTATCGGTCAAATCACGATATTTTAAAAAAAAATTTTTGGATAATGATTTGCACTTATAGATAAATTAACCAAAAATAAACATTTTCGAAATATATTTACTTCCAAATTTGGTAGATCGAATATTTAGTAAGTGATCGGTTTTGAGCTCGCCATTCGGTCAAATCATAATATTTTAAAAAAATTAATTAGGATAATGCTTAACTCGTTATTGTTGACGTATAAACTAAAACCATGTATTACGCCAGCAAGGCAGTATTTCGTTTCAAATCGGTCATCGGTCTAATCACGATATTTTTAAAATATTTTTTGGATAATGATTTGCACGTATTTATAGATAAAATAACCAAAAATTTATATTTTCCAAATATATTTACTACCAAATTTGGTAGATCAAATATTTAGTAATTGGTCGGTTTTTAGCTCGCCATTCGGTCAAATCTTAATATATTCAAAAAATTAATTAGGATAAGGCTTAACACGTTATTGTTGACGTATAAACCAAGAATGAAGAATTTTCCATGTATAACGACAGCAAGGCAGTATTTCTGTTTCAAATAGGTTATCGGTCAAATCACGATATTTTTAAAATATTTTTTGGATAATGATTTGCACGTATTTATAGATAAAATAACCAAAATGAACCTTTTCCAAATAATATTACTACCAAATATGGTAGATCGAATATTTAGTAGGTGATCCGTTTTGAGCTCGCCATTCGGTCAAATCATAATATTTTCAAAAAATTAATTAGGATAATGCTTAACACGTTATTGTTGACGTATAAACCAAGAATAAAGAATTTTCCATGTATAACGCCAGCAAGGCAGTATTTCTGTTTCAAATCGGTTATCGGTCATATCACTATATTTTAAAATTATTTTTGGGTAATGATTTGCACGTATTTATAGATAAAATAACAAAAATGAATATTTTCCAAATATATTTACTACCAAATTTGGTAGATCGAATATTTAGTAAGTGGTCGGTTTTGAGCTCGCCATTCGGTAAAATCATAATATTTTCAAAAAATTAATTAGGATAATGTATAACACGTTATTGTTCACGTATAAACCAAAAAGGAAGAATTTTCTATTTATAACGCCAGCAAGGCAGTATTTCGGTTTCAAATCGGTCATCGGTCAAATCACGATATTTTTAAAATATTTTTTGGATAATGATTTGCACGTATTTATAGATAAAATAAACATAAATGAACATTTTCCAAATAATATTACTACCAAATTTGGTAGATCTAAAATTTAGTAAGTGGTCGGTTTTGAGCTCGCCATTCGGTCAAATCATAATATTTTCAAAAAATTAATTAGGATAAGGCATAACACGTTATTGTTCACGTATAAACCAAAAATGAAGAATTCTACATGTATAATGCCAGCAAGGCAGTTTATAGGTTTCAAATCGGTTATCGGTCAAATCACGATATTTTAAAAAAAAATTTTTGGATAATGATTTGCACTTATAGATAAATTAACCAAAAATAAACATTTTCGAAATATATTTACTTCCAAATTTGGTAGATCGAATATTTAGTAAGTGATCGGTTTTGAGCTCGCCATTCGGTCAAATCATAATATTTTCAAAAAATTAATTAGGATAATGCTTAACTCGTTATTGTTGACGTAGAAACCAAGAATGAAGAATTTTCCATGTATAACGTTAACAAGGCAGTATTTCGTTTCAAATCGGTCATCGGTCAAATCACGATATTTTTAAAATATTTTTTGGATAATGATTTGCACGTATTTATAGATAAAATAACCAAAAATATATATTTTCCAAATATATTTACTACCAAATTTGGTAGATCGAATATTTAGTAAGTGGTCGGTTTTTAGCTCGCCATTCGGTCAAATCATAATATTTTCAAAAAATTAATTAGGATAAGGCTTAACACGTTATTGTTCACGTATTAACCAAAAAGGAAGAATTTTCTATTTATAACACCAGCAAGGCAGTATTTCGGTTTCAAATAGGTTATCGGTCAAATCACGATATTTTTAAAATATTTTTTGGATAATGATTTGCACGTATTCATAGATAAATTAACAAAAAATGAACATTTTCCAAATAATATTACTAACAAATATTGTAGATCGAATATTTAGTAAGTGGTCGGTTTTGAGCTCGCCATTCGGTCAAATCATAATATTTTCAAAAAATTAATTAGGATAATGCTTAACACGTTATTGTTCACGTATAAACCAAAAATGAAGAATTTTCCATGTATAACGCCAGCAAGGCAGTATTTAGGTTTCAAATCGGTTATCGGTCAAATCACGATATTTTTAAAATATTTTTTGGATAATGATTTGCACGTATTTATAGATAAAATAACCTAAAATGAATATTTTCCAAATATATTTCCTACCAAATTTGGTAGATCGAATATTTAGTAAGTGGTCGGTTTTAAGCTAGCCATTCGGTCAAATCATAATATTTTCAAAAAATTAATTAGGATAATGCTTAACATGTTATTGTTCACGTATAAACCAAGAATGAAGAATTTTCCATGTATAATGCCAGCAAGGCAGTATTTCTGTTTCAAATAAATTATCGGTCAAATCACGATATTTTTAAAATATTTTTTGGATAATGATTTGCACGTATTTATAGATAAAATAACCCAAAATGAATATTTTCCAAATATATTTCCTACCAAATTTGGTAGATCGAATATTTAGTAAGTGGTCGGTTTTGAGCTAGCCATTCGGTCAAATCATAATATTTTCAAAAAATTAATTAGGATAATGCTTAACATGTTATTGTTCACGTATAAACCAAAAATGAAGAATTTTCCATGTATAACGCCAGTAAAGCAGTATTTAGGTTTCAAATCGGTTATCGGTCAAATCACGTTATTTTTAAAATATTTTATGGATAATGATTTGCACGTATTTATAGATAAAATAACCAAAAATTTATATTTTCCAAATATATTTACTACCAAATTTGGTAGATCGAATATTTAGTAAGTGGTCGGTTTTGAGCTCGCCATTCGGTCAAATCATAATATTTTCAAAATATTAATTAGGTAAATGCTTAACACGTTATAGTTCACGTATAAACAAAAATGAAGAATTTTCAATGTATAACGCAAGTAAGGCAGTATTTCGGTTTCCAATCGGTTATCGGTCAAATCACGATATTTTAAAAAAATTTTTTTGGATAATGATTTGCACTTATAGATAAATTAACCAAAAATAAACATTTTCGAAATAAATTTACTTCCAAATTTGGTAGATCGTATATTTAGTAAGTGATCGGTTTTGAGCTCGCCATTCGGTCAAATCATAATATTTTCAAAAAATTAATTAGGATAATGCTTAACTCGTTATTGTTGACGTAGAAACCAAGAATGAAGAATTTTCCATGTATAACGTTAGCAAGGCAGTATTTCGTTTCAAATCGGTCATCGGTCAAATCACGATATTTTTAAAATATTTTTTGGATAATGATTTGCACGTATTTATAGATAAAATAACCAAAAATTTATATTTTCCAAATATATTTACTACCAAATTTGGTAGATCGAATATTTAGTAAGTGGTCGGTTTTCAGCTCGCCATTTCAAAAAATTAATTAGGATAATGCTTAACACGTTATTGTTGACGTATAAACCAAGAATGAAGAATTTTCCATGTATAACGCCAGCAAGGCAGTATTTCGTTTCAAATCGGTCATCGGTCAAATCACGATATTTTTAAAATATTTTTTGGATAATGATTTGCACGTATTTATAGATAAAATAAACAAAAATGAACATTTTCCAAATAATATTACTACCAAATTTGGTAGATCTAAAATTTAGTAAGTGGTCGGTTTTGAGCTCGCCATTCGGTCAAATCATAATATTTTCAAAAAATTTATTAGGATAATGTATAACACGTTATTGTTCACGTATAAACCAAAAAGGAAGAATTTTCTATTTATAACGCCAGCAAGGCAGTATTTCGGTCTCAAATCGGTCATCGGTCAAATCACGATATTTTTAAAATATTTTTTGGATAGTGATTTGCACGTATTTATAGATAAAATAACCAAAAATGAACATTTTCCAAATAATATTACTACCAAATTTGGTAGATCTAAAATTTAGTAAGTGGTCGGTTTTGAGCTCGCCATTCGGTCAAATCATAATATTTTCAAAAAATTAATTAGGATAATGATTAACACGTATAAACCAAAAATGAAAAATTTTCCATGTATAACGCCAGTAAGGCAGTATTTAGGTTACAAATCGGTTATCGGTCAAATCACGATATTTTTAAAATATTTTTTGGATAATGATTTGCACGTATTTATAGATAAAATAACCAAAAATTTATATTTTCCAAATATATTTTCTATCAAATTTGCTAGATCGAATATTTAGTAAGTGGTTGGTTTTGAGCTCGCCATTCGGTCAAATCATAATATTTTCAATAAATTAATTAGGATAATGCTTAACACGTTATTGTTCACGTATAAACAAAAATGAAGAATTTTCCATGTATAACGCCAGTAAGGCAGTATTTAGGTTACAAATCGGTTATCGGTCAAATCACGATATTTTTAAAATATTTTTTAGATAATGATTTGCACGTATTTATAGATAAAATAATAAAAAATTTATATTTTCCAAATATATTTACTACCAAATTTGGTAGATCGAATATTTAGTAAGTGGTCGGTTTTGAGCTCGCCATTTCAAAAAATTAATTAGGATAATGCTTAACACGTTATTGTTGACGTATAAACCAAGAATGAAGAATTTTCCATGTATAACGCCAGCAAGGCAGTATTTCGTTTCAAATCGGTCATCGGTCAAATCACGATATTTTTAAAATATTTTTAGGATAATGATTTGAACGTATTTATAGATAAAATAACCAAAAATTTATATTTTCCAAATATATTTACTACCAAATTTGGTAGATCAAATATTTAGTAATTGGTCGGTTTTTAGCTCGCCATTCGGTCAAATCTTAATATATTCAAAAAATTAATTAGGATAAGGCTTAACACGTTATTGTGGACGTATAAACCAAGAATGAAGAATTTTCCATGTATAACGACAGCAAGGCAGTATTTCTGTTTCAAATAGGTTATCGGTCAAATCACGATATTTTTAAAATATTTTTTGGATAATGATTTGCACGTATTTATAGATAAAATAAACATAAATGAACATTTTCCAAATAATATTACTACCAAATTTGGTAGATCTAAAATTTAGTAAGTGGTCGGTTTTGAGCTCGCCATTCGGTAAAATCATAATATTTTCAAAAAATTAATTAGGATAATGTATAACACGTTATTGTTCACGTATAAACCAAAAAGGAAGAATTTTCTATTTATAACGCCAGCAAGGCAGTATTTCGGTTTCAAATCGGTCATCGGTCAAATCACGATATTTTTAAAATATTTTTTGGATAATGATTTGCACGTATTTATAGATAAAATAAACATAAATGAACATTTTCCAAATAATATTACTACCAAATTTGGTAGATCTAAAATTTAGTAAGTGGTCGGTTTTGAGCTCGCCATTCGGTCAAATCATAATATTTTCAAAAAATTAATTAGGATAAGGCATAACACGTTATTGTTCACGTATAAACCAAAAATGAAGAATTCTACATGTATAATGCCAGCAAGGCAGTTTATAGGTTTCAAATCGGTTATCGGTCAAATCACGATATTTTAAAAAAAAATTTTTGGATAATGATTTGCACTTATAGATAAATTAACCAAAAATAAACATTTTCGAAATATATTTACTTCCAAATTTGGTAGATCGAATATTTAGTAAGTGATCGGTTTTGAGCTCGCCATTCGGTCAAATCATAATATTTTCAAAAAATTAATTAGGATAATGCTTAACTCGTTATTGTTGACGTAGAAACCAAGAATGAAGAATTTTCCATGTATAACGTTAACAAGGCAGTATTTCGTTTCAAATCGGTCATCGGTCAAATCACGATATTTTTAAAATATTTTTTGGATAATGATTTGCACGTATTTATAGATAAAATAACCAAAAATATATATTTTCCAAATATATTTACTACCAAATTTGGTAGATCGAATATTTAGTAAGTGGTCGGTTTTTAGCTCGCCATTCGGTCAAATCATAATATTTTCAAAAAATTAATTAGGATAATGTATAACACGTTATTGTTCACGTATTAACCAAAAAGGAAGAATTTTCTATTTATAACACCAGCAAGGCAGTATTTCGGTTTCAAATAGGTTATCGGTCAAATCACGATATTTTTAAAATATTTTTTGGATAATGATTTGCACGTATTTATAGATAAAATAACCAAAAATGAACCTTTTCCAAATAATATTACTACCAAATATGGTAGATCGAATATTTAGTAGGTGATCCGTTTTGAGCTCGCCATTCGGTCAAATCATAATATTTTCAATAAATTCATTAGGATAATGCTTAACACGTTATTGTTCACGTATAAACAAAAATGAAGAATTTTCCATGTATAACGCCAGTAAGGCAGTATTTAGGTTACAAATCGGTTATCGGTCAAATCACGATATTTTTAAAATATTTTTTAGATAATGATTTGCACGTATTTATAGATAAAATAACCAAAAATTTATATTTTCCAAATATATTTACTACCAAATTTGGTA
>NW_027051170.1:0-22354 GCF_954871325.1 Gordionus sp. m RMFG-2023
AATCAACACAAAAAATGAACGGGCTGATTTATTCGAAAAATATACAATACGTTTACTATCAAAATGGTCTAAAATAACAGGAACGCCGTTTACCTTGTGTTTTTTAAAAAATCAGCGTTATTTGAACGCGTTTGTTTACAGCATTAGTCGATAGATGAAACATTTAAATTTATGTAAATCTTTAAAATTGTAAGTAAAATATGTTTGTCAAAAACAAAGTTTATTATATCATAGATGAATGAAAAGACTCTTATTATTCTTGTATAGTTATAGAAAGAATTGGTATTAGATTACTAATGGATTTAATTTTGTTAAAAAATTTTTTACCTCCATTTTAAAGTGATGTTTTTATTTTTCCAACTACAGCGCATTCGTTACTTTTTGTAGCCCTACTATTTTTAATATTCGAAATTTGTTATTTATAAAAATTTATTCTCATATAGAGTTTGTGATATACATTAAACATATTTACATTCACCAGGCATTCACATCGAACTACAAAACAATAATGACAATGGCTTGACAATAATGTTGTCGGGAAAGGCTAAAGGAGTCAATGACGGTATCAAAATGGTTATTCAACATCTCAAAACCCAGGTTTACTTACAAATATTTTCATTCATTTTAATATAGTGTTTAATAAGCCAAAAAGAATGATACAAATAAGCTCTTTTATTTGAATGATCCCATAAATTTCACTCGAAAATTATTATATACCTATATTTAACAACAAATATTTTATTTAAAAAAATGGTTTTAAATATGAATTTAGTAAGATTAAAAATATTTTATGTTAATTTATATCATATATATTTAATAATCATTTCTATAAATTTCATTAACCCTCGAGTAGTAATGTGAAAATGTATCTCGAGTTGTGGGGAGGGGGCATAGCTCACTATCATTTTATAACTTATATCACTAAAATTTTAATATTATGCTTTGATATTTGAATTTTTTTTATTTAATTAACCATAAGTTAATTATGAACATAAAAATTTTGAAGATTTAATATTTTATGATAATTTTTATAAAGAGTGTGAGAAATTAAGCAAAATTCCCTTATAAAAATAATTTGAAAAAACATTCATTAAAATTTTTATTAAGTGAATATTTAAATATATAAAAATAATAATAATTTATAGGATGTTATAAAATATTACTTTTAATTTTATAAAATATAAATTTATATCAGAATTTTTAAATATTAAACAATAAAATAAAATATAATTTTAATTTACAAATTTCTTTGTATATTTGATTTAATTTAATATTTTAAAATTTAAATATATAAAATGGAAATTAGATTTATTATGTATTTTATTGTCTAAAAAAGTATATATTTCTTATTCTCGACGCCATATTTCTTATGGAAATCTGCACAGATCGCTACATTTCCATTTTTCGGCGCGCAGATTTACGTGATTTCTTACTGCGAAGGATCGCTGTCATTTTTTTTAAAATATGGCCATATATACACCACATATCTTATTCCCGATGCCATATTTCCTATTCTCGACGCCATATTTCTTATTCACGACCCCATATTTCTTATTTTTGAATAATTCAACACAAAAGAAAAAATTAAATTTATGATATAATAACAATGACTACCTCCCACGAACCCAAAATATGTCCTTCCTACCGGAAACTTTTACATTTAACAAATGAAGGTGTTTTTTATGTTCATAAACCAATCTCCAACAGGTGTCCTCATTCAAGACTTACACCTCTCTCCCAGATCACTTCTCAACCCATTCATAAAACCACCATTCTCTCAGTGACTACATATCCTCTCCCCTGCAAAATATTTTAACAATAAAAAAGAATGGTTAAAATTCTTATTTCGGATATAACACTTTTAAAATACCGGACGAATCAGTCCAGAAATTCATAACCCAACAAATAAAGGACGCCAGTTTAAACATCCTTAGCCGTCTTCAAGATACCCAATAATCACATCCAAAAAACAAAAAAAAGTAACTCCACTCCAGCAAAAAACTTCATTGATCTCGAAGAAAATCGATTTTCTTAACATTAAAGGAGCTCTCGACCAATTGCTGATTTCTCCGAAGAAACCTTAAGCAAGTTATGCTCAAAACATCAGACTTCAACTCTTACGTTGATAATCACTCAGCCTTACACGCATTGTGCTGCAGACTTCACACAAGAAGAAGTTAGGAAAGCAATCATATCTTTTCACCGAGACTCAGCGCATGGAGTTGACTAGATTAGACCAAAGACTCAGCGCATGGAGTTGACGGGATTAGACCAATTTTCTTATAGGACATCACCAATCCCTTGATTTGCAGTTTCAATTCTCACTAAAATCACCAACTTATGCAGTAAAATCTTAAAAGGAGATTTACTAAGCTTTATAACCCCCTTGCTCTTTGGACCCAGACAAGTGTTGTTAAACGGCGTTTTGAGCCTATTTTTAAAAACGGCAAACTCAATATTTCATCTAGAATAATATTTACAAGCCTGAAGATTTTGTTTTTAGAAGGAACAAAGGTTTGGACATCTATTAGCGAAATCTCGAGGCTTAGGGAATATTTTTCAAAATATTTGTAATAGTAATTTTATAAAAAAAAAATATAATAATAAAAAAAGAAATTTATATAAAATAAACTTTTTCAAATTATAATACATTTTTTTTAAAAAATAATACAGTGAAAGAGGGGATATTTTTTACCAGATGTTAAAACAAAATAAAATGATACTATTATATTTTTATTTTAATCATACTTAAACATTAATCTATGTTAAAAAAATATTAAACAACTTTTTTAAATGTCAAACTTACATAAAAAAAAATTTTTATAAAAAAATATAAAAAGTTTTGTCATCACATATTTTCTTTTACTTAGTTAACGATATTTTATGTAGAATAATTTTAAATATAATGATAAATTATTCATTTAAGTTGTAAGATCTTAGTCAGAATCTTTTATTTCTTAAAATAGTTTTTTTCTCTCACTTTATTTTATCATATTTGAGACATAACTTTAATTTAATATTTTATTCAATTCGTATATGTAATACATATAATTATATATAATAAGAAATATATTCGTAATTACACTAATACATGAATATTAATTAATAAAATATGAAATATTTAATGATAGTTCATAGTCATAAATTGCTTGCTTAAGTAGTACCTATAAATATTAAAAAATGTTAATCGTAATTTATTATATAATTAGATTACTTTAGTCAAGAGGTAGTCCACGATAGCCCAGCTCCAAATAATGTTGCATATGATTATAGAAATTTGTAAAATCATATGGAATAAATTGATTCATTATTTGATTAATATTATTTATTATATGTTCCCTTGTACTTGGTCTGGGAATTAATGACCTGTACTTGTTTTTGAAAACCCCGAAAAAATTTTCAATTGGGTTTAATTGTGGTGAGTATGGGGGAAGATATTCAATTCTCTCTTTATAGTCATCAATTAGATGACTTTTATGTATTGACGCATTGTCCATAACTAATATGGCATCTGGTGGTAATATACTAATAATATCCATTAATGAATTTCGGAATAACATACCATTATATGATCCTTCGATGATTTTATAATGTATAACTCCACAAATTCCTATAGTGCAAAGTACACTTACATTTTTCCCTTTTGAGGGTGGCACCTTTATTGATGGTCTAACGTTGAGTGGTGCCCAAGCATAGACAGGTACAACATGAAAATTGATGCCTGTTTCGTCGAGAAAATAGAGTCTTTCTCTGGAGATGTTCAGCAATTTGCGGCAATACACCTGTCGAATATTGATAGCTCCTGGTGTATTCCTGCGATCTGGTTCTTTCCCAGCTCTTTTTTTGGACCATCGGATGTTTTTAATATATTTCCTTATAGTTCCAATATTTTTTGGAGAACCAGAGGGCAAATTCTCAATTATATCCTTCACCGTGAAGGTATTATTGTCGATTAGCAAATCCATAATTTGCCTTTCAATATTTGCTGTGTCTTTAATTTTTCTCCCCCTTTGTTTAAGCGAGAATTCCTTTAGGGGCTCACCAATAATTTCTGGAAATGTATCCCGCTTTATTTTATGTATTGATGCCTTCGACATATTAACAAATTTAGCAATGTCCTTAACCTTCATCTGTTCTTCCTCTGGCATTGCTAATATTTTCATTACCATTTCAATTTTATCTTTGTTCCAACAATTGTATGTTCTTTTGGGTTTAGGAATGGATGATATTTGAGAATGATTTAAATCGGTTATCGGTCAAATCACGATATTTTTAAAATATTTTATGGATAATGATTTGCACGTATTTATAGATAAAATAACCAAAAATTTATATTTTCCAAATATATTTACTACCAAATTTGGTAGATCGAATATTTAGTAAGTGGTCGGTTTTGAGCTAGCCATTCGGTCAAATCATAATATTTTCAATAAATTAATTAGGAAAATGCTTAACACGTTATTGTTCACGTATAAACCAAGAATGAAGAATTTTCTATGTATAACGCCAGCAAGGCAGTATTTCGTTTCAAATCGGTCATCGGTCAAATCACGATATTTTTAAAATATTTTTTGGATAATGATTTGCATGTATTTATAGATAAAATAACCAAAAATATATATTTTACAAATATATTTACTACCAAATTTGGTAGATCGAATATTTAGTAAGTGGTCGGTTTTTAGCTCGCCATTCGGTCAAATCATAATATATTCAAAAAATTAACTAGGATAAGGCTTAACACGTTATTGTTGACGTATAAACCAAGAATGAAGAATTTTCCATGTATAACGCCAGCAAGGCAGTATTTCTGTTTCAAATCGGTTATCGGTCAAATCACGATATTTTTAAAATATTTTTTGGATAATGATTTGCACGTATTCATAGATAAATTAACAAAAAATGAACATTTTCCAAATAATATTACTAACAAATATTGTAGATCGAATATTTAGTAAGTGGTCGGTTTTGAGCTCGCCATTCGGTCAAATCATAATATTTTCAAAAAATTAATTAGGATAATGCTTAACACGTTATTGTTCACGTATAAACCAAAAATGAAGAATTTTCCATGTATAACGCCAGCAAGGCAGTATTTAGGTTTCAAATCGGTTATCGGTCAAATCACGATATTTTTAAAATATTTTTTGGATAATGATTTGCACGTATTTATAGATAAAATAACCCAAAATGAATATTTTCCAAATATATTTCCTACCAAATTTGGTAGATCGAAAATTTAGTAAGTGGTCGGTTTTGAGCTAGCCATTCGGTCAAATCATAATATTTTCAAAAAATTAATTAGGATAATGCTTAACATGTTATTGTTCACGTATAAACCAAAAATGAAGAATTTTCCATGTATAACGCTAGTAAAGCAGTATTTAGGTTTCAAATCGGTTATCGGTCAAATCACGATATTTTTAAAATATTTTATGGATAATGATTTGCACGTATTTATAGATAAAATAACCAAAAATTTATATTTTCCAAATATATTTACTACCAAATTTGGTAGATCGAATATTTAGTAAGTGGTCGGTTTTGAGCTAGCCATTCGGTCAAATCATAATATTTTCAAAAAATTAATTAGGATAATGCTTAACACGTTATTGTTCACGTATAAACCAAAAATGAAGAATTTTCCATGTATAACGCCAGTAAGGCAGTATTTAGGCTACAAATCGGTTATCGGTCAAATCACGATATTTTTAAAATATTTTTTGGATAAAGATTTGCACGTATTTATAGATAAAATAACCAAAAATTTATATTTTCCAAATATATTTACTATCAAATTTGCTAGATCGAATATTTAGTAAGTGGTTGGTTTTGAGCTCGCCATTCGGTCAAATCATAATATTTTCAATAAATTAATTAGGAAAATGCTTAACACGTTATTGTTCACGTATAAACCAAAAATGAAGAAATCTACATGTATAACGCCAGCAAGGCAGTATATAGGTTTCAAATCGGTCATCGGTCAAATCACGATATTTTTAAAATATTTTTTGGATAATGATTTGCACGTATTTATAGATAAAATAACCAAAAATGAACATTTTCCAAATAATATTACTACCAAATTTGGTAGATCTAAAATTTAGTAAGTGGTCGGTTTTGAGCTCGCCATTCGGTCAAATCATAATATTTTCAAAAAATTAATTAGGATAATGCTTAACACGTTATTGTTCACGTATAAACAAAATTGAAGAATTTTCCATGTATAACGCCAGTAAGGCAGTATTTAGGTTACAAATCGGTTATCGGTCAAATCACGATATTTTTAAAATATTTTTTGGATAATGATTTGCACGTATTTATAGATAAAATAACCAAAAATTTATATTTTCCAAATATATTTACTACCAAATTTGGTAGATCGAATATATAGTAAGTGGTTGGTTTTGAGCTCGCCATTCGGTCAAATCATAATATTTTCAATAAATTAATTAGGATAATGCTTAACACGTTATTGTTCACGTATAAACAAAAATGAAGAATTTTCCATGTATAACGCCAGCAAGGCAGTATTTCTGTTTCAAATCGGTTATCGGTCAAATCACGATATTTTTAAAATAATTTTTGGATAATGATTTGCACGTATTCATAGATAAATTAACAAAAAATGAACATTTTCCAAATAATATTACTAACATATATTGTAGATCGAATATTTAGTAAGTGTGCGGTTTTAAGCTCGCCATTGGGTCAAATCATAATATTTTCAAAATATTAATTAGGTAAATGCTTAACACGTTATAGTTCACGTATAAACCAAAAATGAAGAATTTTCAATGTATAACGCAAGTAAGGCAGTATTTCGGTTTCAAATCGGTTATCGGTCAAATCACGATATTTTTAAAAATTTTTTTTGGATAATGATTTGCACTTATAGATAAATAAACCAAAAATGAACATTTTCGAAATATATTTACTTCCAAATTTGGTAGATCGAATATTTAGTAAGTGATCGGTTTTTAGCTCGCCATTCGGTCAAATCATAATATATTCAAAAAATTAATTAGGATAAGGCTTAACACGTTATTGTTGACGTATAAACCAAGAATGAAGAATTTTCCATGTATAATGCCAGCAAGGCAGTATTTCTGTTTCAAATAGGTTATCGGTCAAATCACGATATTTTTAAAATATTTTTTGGATAATGATTTGCACGTATTTATAGATAAAATAACCCAAAATGAATATTTTCCAAATATATTTCCTACCAAATTTGGTAGATCGAATATTTAGTAAGTGGTCGGTTTTGAGCTAGCAATTCGGTCAAATCATAATATATTCAAAAAATTAATTAGGATAAGGCTTAACACGTTATTGTTGACGTATAAACCAAGAATGAAGAATTTTCCATGTATAATGCCAGCAAGGCAGTATTTCTGTTTCAAATAGGTTATCGGTCAAATCACGATATTTTTAAAATATTTTTTGGATAATGATTTGCACGTATTTATAGATAAAATAACCCAAAATGAATATTTTCCAAATATATTTCCTACCAAATTTGGTAGATCGAATATTTAGTAAGTGGTCGGTTTTGAGCTAGCAATTCGGTCAAATCATAATATTTTCAATAAATTAATTAGGAAAATGCTTAACACGTTATTGTTCACGTATAAACCAAAAAGGAAGAATTTTCTATTTATAACGCCAGCAAGGCAGTATTTCGGTTTCAAATCGGTCATCGGTCAAATCACGATATTTTTAAAATATTTTTTGGATAATGATTTGCACGTATTTATAGATAAAATAAACAAAAATGAACATTTTCCAAATAATATTACTACCAAATTTGGTAGATCTAAAATTTAGTAAGTGGTCGGTTTTGAGCTCGCCATTCGGTCAAATCATAATATTTTCAAAAAATTAATTAGGATAATGTATAACACGTTATTGTTCACGTATAAACTAAAAAGGAAAAATTTTCTATTTATAACACCAGGCAGTATTTCGGTTTCAAATCGGTTATCGGTAAAATCACTCTATTTTTAAAATATTTTTTGGGTAATGATTTGCACGTATTTATAGATAAAATAACCAAAAATGAATATTTTCCAAATATATTTACTACCAAATTTGGTAGATCGAATATTTAGTTAGTGGTCGGTTTTTAGCTCGCCATTCGGTCAAATCATAATATTTTCAAAAAATTAATTAGGATAAGGCTTAACACGTTATTGTTGACGTATAAACCAAGAATGAAGAATTTTCCATGTATAACGCCAGCAAGGCAGTATTTCTGTTTCAAATCGGTTATCGGTCAAATCACGATATTTTTAAAATATTTTTTGGGATAATAATTTGCACGTATTTATAGATAAAATAACCAAAAATGAATATTTTCCAAATATATTTACTACCAAATTTGGTAGATCGAATATTTAGTAAGTGGTCGGTTTTGAGCTCGCCATTCGGTCAAATCATAATATTTTCAAAAAATTAATTAGGATAATGTATAACACGTTATTGTTCACGTATAAACCAAAAAGGAAGAATTTTCTATTTATAACACCAGCAAGGCAGTATTTCGGTTTCAAATCGGTCATCGGTCAAATCACGATATTTTTAAAATATTTTTTGGATAATGATTTGCACGTATTTATAGATAAAATAACCAAAAATGAACATTTTCCAAATAATATTACTACCAAATTTGGTAGATCTAAAATTTAGTAAGTGGTCGGTTTTTAGCTCGCCATTCGGTCAAATCATAATATATTCAAAAAATTAATTAGGATAAGGCTTAACACGTTATTGTTGACGTATAAACCAAGAATGAAGAATTTTCCATGTATAATGCCAGCAAGGCAGTATTTCTGTTCCAAATAGGTTATCGGTCAAATCACGATATTTTTAAAATATTTTATGGATAATGATTTGCACTTATTTATAGATAAAATAACCCAAAATGCATATTTTCCAAATATATTTACTACCAAATTTGGTAGATCGAATATATAGTAAGTGGTCGGTTTTGAGCTCGCCATTCGGTCAAATCATAATATTTTCAAAAAATTAATTAGGATAATGTATAACACGTTATTGTTCACGTATAAACCAAAAAGGAAGAATTTTCTATTTATAAAGCCAGCAAGGCAGTATTTCGGTTTCAAATCGGTCATCGGTCAAATCACGATATTTTTAAAATATTTTTTGGATAATGATTTGCACGTATTTATAGATAAAATAACCAAAAATGAACATTTTCCAAATAATATTGCTGTAGATCTAAAATTTAGTAAGTGGTCGGTTTTGAGCTCGCCATTCGGTCAAATCATAATATTTTCAAAAAAATAATTAGGATAATGCTTAACACGTTATTGTTCACGTATAAACCAAAAATGAAGAATTTTCCATGTATAACGCCAGTAAGGCAGTATTTAGGTTACAAATCGGTTATCGGTCAAATCACGATATTTTTAAAATATTTTTTGGATAATGATTTGCACTTATAGATAAATAAACCAAAAATGAACATTTTCGAAATATATTTACTTCCAAATTTGGTAGATCGAATATTTAGTAAGTGATCGGTTTTGAGCTCGCCATTTCAAAAAATTAATTAAGATAAGGCTTAACACGTTATTGTTGACGTATAAACCAAGAATGAAGAATTTTCCATGTATAACGCCAGCAAGGCAGTATTTCGTTTCAAATCGGTCATCGGTTCAAATCACGATATTTTTAAAATATTTTTTAGATAATGATTTGCATGTATTTATAGATAAAATAACCAAAAATTTATATTTTCCAAATATATTTACTATCAAATTTGCTAGATCGAATATTTAGTAAGTTGTTGGTTTTGAGCTCGCCATTCGGTCAAATCATAATATTTTCAATAAATTAATTAGGAAAATGCTTAACACGTTATTGTTCACGTATAAACCAAAAATGAAGAAATCTACATGTATAACGCCAGCAAGGCAGTATATAGGTTTCAAATCGGTCATCGGTCAAATCACGATATTTTTAAAATATTTTTTGGATAATGATCCCCCCTACTTTTCTCAGTTTTGCTTAAAATAACCAAAAATGAACATTTTCCAAATAATATTACTACCAAATTTGGTAGATCGAATATTTAGTAAGTGGTCGGTTTTGAGCTCGCCATTCGGTCAAATCATAATATTTTCAAAAAATTAATTAGGATAATGCTTAACACGTTATTGTTCACGTATAAACCAAAAATGAAGAATTTTCCATGTATAACGCCAGCAAGGCAGTATTTAGGTTTCAAATCGGTTATCGGTCAAATCACGATATTTTTAAAATATTTTTTGGATAATGATTTGCACGTATTTATAGATAAAATAACCCAAAATGAATATTTTCCAAATATATTTCCTACCAAATTTGGTAGATCGAATATTTAGTAAGTGGTCGGTTTTGAGCTAGCCATTCGGTCAAATCATAATATTTTCAAAAAATTAATTAGGATAATGCTTAACATGTTATTGTTCACGTATAAACCATAAATGAAGAATTTTCCATGTATAACGCCAGTAAAGCAGTATTTAGGTTTCAAATCGGTTATCGGTCAAATCACGATATTTTTAAAATATTTTATGGATAATGATTTGCACGTATTTATAGATAAAATAACCAAAAATTTATATTTTCCAAATATATTTACTACCAAATTTGGTAGATCGAATATTTAGTAAGTGGTCGGTTTTGAGCTAGCCATTCGGTCAAATCATAATATTTTCAATAAATTAATTAGGAAAATGCTTAACACGATATTGTTCACGTATAAACCAAAAATGAAAAATCTACATGTATAACGCCAGCAAGGCAGTATATAGGTTTCAAATCGGTCATCGGTCAAATCACGATATTTTTAAAATATTTTTTGGATAATGATTTGCACGTATTTATAGATAAAATAACCAAAAATGACATTTTCCAAATAATATTACTACCAAATTTGGTAGATCTAAAATTTAGTAAGTGGTCGGTTTTGAGCTCGCCATTCGGTCAAATCATAATATTTTCAAAAAATTAATTAGGATAATGCTTAACACGTTATTGTTCACGTATAAACAAAAATCAAGAATTTTCCATGTATAACGCCAGTAAGGCAGTATTTAGGTTACAAATCGGTTATCGGTCAAATCACGATATTTTTAAAATATTTTTTGGATAATGATTTGCACGTATATATAGATAAAATAACCAAAAATTTATATTTTCCAAATATATTTACTACCAAATTTGGTAGATCGAATATTTAGTAAGTGGTCGGTTTTGAGCTCGCCATTTCAAAAAATTAATTAGGATAATGCTTAACACGTTATTGTTGACGTATAAACCAAGAATGAAGAATTTTCTATGTATAACGCCAGCAAGGCAGTATTTCGTTTCAAATCGGTCATCGGTCAAATCACGATATTTTTAAAATATTTTTTGGATAATGATTTGCATGTATTTATAGATAAAATAACCAAAAATATATATTTTACAAATATATTTACTACCAAATTTGGTAGATCGAATATTTAGTAAGTGGTCGGTTTTTAGCTAGCAATTCGGTCAAATCATAATATTTTCAATAAATTAATTAGGAAAATGCTTAACACGTTATTGTTCACGTATAAACCAAAAAGGAAGAATTTTCTATTTATAACGCCAGCAAGGCAGTATTTCGGTTTCAAATCGGTCATCGGTCAAATCACGATATTTTTAAAATATTTTTTGGATAATGATTTGCACTTATTTATAGATAAAATAACCCAAAATGCATATTTTCCAAATATATTTACTACCAAATTTGGTAGATCGAATATATAGTAAGTGGTCGGTTTTGAGCTCGCCATTCGGTCAAATCATAATATTTTCAAAAAATTAATTAGGATAATGTATAACACGTTATTGTTCACGTATAAACCAAAAAGGAAGAATTTTCTATTTATAAAGCCAGCAAGGCAGTATTTCGGTTTCAAATCGGTCATCGGTCAAATCACGATATTTTTAAAATATTTTTTGGATAATGATTTGCACGTATTTATAGATAAAATAACCAAAAATGAACATTTTCCAAATAATATTGCTACCAAATTTGGTAGATCTAAAATTTAGTAAGTGGTCGGTTTTGAGCTCGCCATTCGGTCAAATCATAATATTTTCAAAAAAATAATTAGGATAATGCTTAACACGTTATTGTTCACGTATAAACCAAAAATGAAGAATTTTCCATGTATAACGCCAGTAAGGCAGTATTTAGGTTACAAATCGGTTATCGGTCAAATCACGATATTTTTAAAATATTTTTTGGATAATGATTTGCACTTATAGATAAATAAACCAAAAATGAACATTTTCGAAATATATTTACTTCCAAATTTGGTAGATCGAATATTTAGTAAGTGATCGGTTTTGAGCTCGCCATTTCAAAAAATTAATTAGGATATGGCTTAACACGTTATTGTTGACGTATAAACCAAGAATGAAGAATTTTCCATGTATAACGCCAGCAAGGCAGTATTTCGTTTCAAATCGGTCATCGGTTCAAATCACGATATTTTTAAAATATTTTTTGGAAAATGATTTGCATGTATTTATAGATAAAATAACCAAAAATATATATTTTCCAAATATATTTACTACCAAATTTGGTAGATCGAATATTTAGTAAGTGGTCGGTTTTTAGCTCGCCATTCGGTCAAATCATAATATATTCAAAAAATTAATTAGGATAAGGCTTAACACGTTATTGTTGACGTATAAACCAAGAATGAAGAATTTTCCATGTATAATGCCAGCAAGGCAGTATTTCTGTTTCAAATAGGTTATCGGTCAAATCACGATATTTTTAAAATATTTTTTGGATAATGATTTGCACGTATTTATAGATAAAATAACCCAAAATGAATATTTTCCAAATATATTTCCTACCAAATTTGGTAGATCGAATATTTAGTAAGTGGTCGGTTTTGAGCTAGCAATTCGGTCAAATCATAATATTTTCAATAAATTAATTAGGAAAATGCTTAACACGTTATTGTTCACGTATAAACCAAAAAGGAAGAATTTTCTATTTATAACGCCAGCAAGGCAGTATTTCAGTTTCAAATCGGTCATCGGTCAAATCACGATATTTTTAAAATATTTTTTGGATAATGATTTGCACGTATTTATAGATAAAATAAACAAAAATGAACATTTTCCAAATAATATTACTACCAAATTTGGTAGATCTAAAATTTAGTAAGTGGTCGGTTTTGAGCTCGCCATTCGGTCAAATCATAATATTTTCAAAAAATTAATTAGGATAATGTATAACACGTTATTGTTCACGTATAAACTAAAAAGGAAAAATTTTCTATTTATAACACCAGGCAGTATTTCGGTTTCAAATCGGTTATCGGTAAAATCACTCTATTTTTAAAATATTTTTTGGGTAATGATTTGCACGTATTTATAGATAAAATAACCAAAAATGAATATTTTCCAAATATATTTACTACCAAATTTGGTAGATCGAATATTTAGTTAGTGGTCGGTTTTTAGCTCGCCATTCGGTCAAATCATAATATTTTCAAAAAATTAATTAGGATAAGGCTTAACACGTTATTGTTGACGTATAAACCAAGAATGAAGAATTTTCCATGTATAACGCCAGCAAGGCAGTATTTCTGTTTCAAATCGGTTATCGGTCAAATCACGATATTTTTAAAATATTTTTTGGGATAATAATTTGCACGTATTTATAGATAAAATAACCAAAAATGAATATTTTCCAAATATATTTACTACCAAATTTGGTAGATCGAATATTTAGTAAGTGGTCGGTTTTGAGCTCGCCATTCGGTCAAATCATAATATTTTCAAAAAATTAATTAGGATAATGTATAACACGTTATTGTTCACGTATAAACCAAAAAGGAAGAATTTTCTATTTATAACACCAGCAAGGCAGTATTTCGGTTTCAAATCGGTCATCGGTCAAATCACGATATTTTTAAAATATTTTTTGGATAATGATTTGCACGTATTTATAGATAAAATAACCAAAAATGAACATTTTCCAAATATATATTGCTACCAAATTTGGTAGATCTAAAATTTAGTAAGTGGTCGGTTTTGAGCTCGCCATTCGGTCAAATCATAATATTTTCAAAAAAATAATTAGGATAATGCTTAACACGTTATTGTTCACGTATAAACCAAAAATGAAGAATTTTCCATGTATAACGCCAGTAAGGCAGTATTTAGGTTACAAATCGGTTATCGGTCAAATCACGATATTTGTAAAATATTTTTTGGGATAATAATTTGCACGTATTTATAGATAAAATAACCAAAAATGAATATTTTCCAAATATATTTACTACCAAATTTGGTAGATCGAATATTTAGTAAGTGGTCGGTTTTGAGCTCGCCATTCGGTCAAATCATAATATTTTCAAAAAATTAATTAGGATAATGTATAACACGTTATTGTTCACGTATAAACCAAAAAGGAAGAATTTTCTATTTATAAAGCCAGCAAGGCAGTATTTCGGTTTCAAATCGGTCATCGGTCAAATCACGATATTTTTAAAATATTTTTTGGATAATGATTTGCACGTATTTATAGATAAAATAACCAAAAATGAACATTTTCCAAATAATATTGCTACCAAATTTGGTAGATCTAAAATTTAGTAAGTGGTCGGTTTTGAGCTCGCCATTCGGTCAAATCATAATATTTTCAAAAAAATAATTAGGATAATGCTTAACACGTTATTGTTCACGTATAAACCAAAAATGAAGAATTTTCCATGTATAACGCCAGTAAGGCAGTATTTAGGTTACAAATCGGTTATCGGTCAAATCACGATATTTTTAAAATATTTTTTGGATAATGATTTGCACTTATAGATAAATAAACCAAAAATGAACATTTTCGAAATATATTTACTTCCAAATTTGGTAGATCGAATATTTAGTAAGTGATCGGTTTTGAGCTCGCCATTTCAAAAAATTAATTAGGATAAGGCTTAACACGTTATTGTTGACGTATAAACCAAGAATGAAGAATTTTCCATGTATAACGCCAGCAAGGCAGTATTTCGTTTCAAATCGGTCATCGGTTCAAATCACGATATTTTTAAAATATTTTTTGGATAATGATTTGCATGTATTTATAGATAAAATAACCAAAAATTTATATTTTCCAAATATATTTACTATCAAATTTGCTAGATCGAATATTTAGTAAGTGGTTGGTTTTAAGCTCGCCATTCGGTCAAATCATAATATTTTCAATAAATTAATTAGGAAAATGCTTAACACGTTATTGTTCACGTATAAACCAAAAATGAAGAAATCTACATGTATAACGCCAGCAAGGCAGTATATAGGTTTCAAATCGGTCATCGGTCAAATCACGATATTTTTAAAATATTTTTTGGATAATGATCCCCCCTACTTTTCTCAGTTTTGCTTAAAATAACCAAAAATGAACATTTTCCAAATAATATTACTACCAAATTTGGTAGATCGAATATTTAGTAAGTGGTCGGTTTTGAGCTCGCCATTCGGTCAAATCATAATATTTTCAAAAAATTAATTAGGATAATGCTTAACACGTTATTGTTCACGTATAAACCAAAAATGAAGAATTTTCCATGTATAACGCCAGCAAGGCAGTATTTAGGTTTCAAATCGGTTATCGGTCAAATCACGATATTTTTAAAATATTTTTTGGATAATGATTTGCACGTATTTATAGATAAAATAACCCAAAATGAATATTTTCCAAATATATTTCCTACCAAATTTGGTAGATCGAATATTTAGTAAGTGGTCGGTTTTGAGCTAGCCATTCGGTCAAATCATAATATTTTCAAAAAATTAATTAGGATAATGCTTAACATGTTATTGTTCACGTATAAACCAAAAATGAAGAATTTTCCATGTATAACGCCAGTAAAGCAGTATTTAGGTTTCAAATCGGTTATCGGTCAAATCACGATATTTTTAAAATATTTTATGGATAATGATTTGCACGTATTTATAGATAAAATAACCAAAAATTTATATTTTCCAAATATATTTACTACCAAATTTGGTAGATCGAATATTTAGTAAGTGGTCGGTTTTGAGCTAGCCATTCGGTCAAATCATAATATTTTCAATAAATTAATTAGGAAAATGCTTAACACGATATTGTTCACGTATAAACCAAAAATGAAGAAATCTACATGTATAACGCCAGCAAGGCAGTATATAGGTTTCAAATCGGTCATCGGTCAAATCACGATATTTTTAAAATATTTTTTGGATAATGATTTGCACGTATTTATAGATAAAATAACCAAAAATGAACATTTTCCAAATAATATTACTACCAAATTTGGTAGATCTAAAATTTAGTAAGTGGTCGGTTTTGAGCTCGCCATTCGGTCAAATCATAATATTTTCAAAAAATTAATTAGGATAATGCTTAACACGTTATTGTTCACGTATAAACAAAAATCAAGAATTTTCCATGTATAACGCCAGTAAGGCAGTATTTAGGTTACAAATCGGTTATCGGTCAAATCACGATATTTTTAAAATATTTTTTGGATAATGATTTGCACGTATATATAGATAAAATAACCAAAAATTTATATTTTCCAAATATATTTACTACCAAATTTGGTAGATCGAATATTTAGTAAGTGGTCGGTTTTGAGCTCGCCATTTCAAAAAATTAATTAGGATAATGCTTAACACGTTATTGTTGACGTATAAACCAAGAATGAAGAATTTTCTATGTATAACGCCAGCAAGGCAGTATTTCGTTTCAAATCGGTCATCGGTCAAATCACGATATTTTTAAAATATTTTTTGGATAATGATTTGCATGTATTTATAGATAAAATAACCAAAAATATATATTTTACAAATATATTTACTACCAAATTTGGTAGATCGAATATTTAGTAAGTGGTCGGTTTTTAGCTCGCCATTCGGTCAAATCATAATATATTCAAAAAATTAACTAGGATAAGGCTTAACACGTTATTGTTGACGTATAAACCAAGAATGAAGAATTTTCCATGTATAACGCCAGCAAGGCAGTATTTCTGTTTCAAATCTGTTATCGGTCAAATCACGATATTTTTAAAATATTTTTTGGATAATGATTTGCACGTATTCATAGATAAATTAACAAAAAATGAACATTTTCCAAATAATATTACTAACAAATATTGTAGATCGAATATTTAGTAAGTGGTCGGTTTTGAGCTCGCCATTCGGTCAAATCATAATATTTTCAAAAAATTAATTAGGATAATGCTTAACACGTTATTGTTCACGTATAAACCAAAAATGAAGAATTTTCCATGTATAACGCCAGCAAGGCAGTATTTAGGTTTCAAATCGGTTATCGGTCAAATCACGATATTTTTAAAATATTTTTTGGATAATGATTTGCACGTATTTATAGATAAAATAACCCAAAATGAATATTTTCCAAATATATTTCCTACCAAATTTGGTAGATCGAATATTTAGTAAGTGGTCGGTTTTGAGCTAGCCATTCGGTCAAATCATAATATTTTCAAAAAATTAATTAGGATAATGCTTAACATGTTATTGTTCACGTATAAACCAAAAATGAAGAATTTTCCATGTATAACGCTAGTAAAGCAGTATTTAGGTTTCAAATCGGTTATCGGTCAAATCACGATATTTTTAAAATATTTTATGGATAATGATTTGCACGTATTTATAGATAAAATAACCAAAAATTTATATTTTCCAAATATATTTACTACCAAATTTGGTAGATCGAATATTTAGTAAGTGGTCGGTTTTGAGCTAGCCATTCGGTCAAATCATAATATTTTCAATAAATTAATTAGGAAAATGCTTAACACGTTATTGTTCACGTATAAACCAAGAATGAAGAATTTTCTATGTATAACGCCAGCAAGGCAGTATTTCGTTTCAAATCGGTCATCGGTCAAATCACGATATTTTTAAAATATTTTTTGGATAATGATTTGCATGTATTTATAGATAAAATAACCAAAAATATATATTTTACAAATATATTTACTACCAAATTTGGTAGATCGAATATTTAGTAAGTGGTCGGTTTTGAGCTAGCCATTCGGTCAAATCATAATATTTTCAAAAAATTAATTAGGATAATGCTTAACACGTTATTGTTCACGTATAAACCAAAAATGAAGAATTTTCCATGTATAACGCCAGCAAGGCAGTATTTAGGTTTCAAATCGGTTATCGGTCAAATCACGATATTTTTAAAATATTTTTTGGATAATGATTTGCACGTATTTATAGATAAAATAACCCAAAATGAATATTTTCCAAATATATTTCCTACCAAATTTGGTAGATCGAATATTTAGTAAGTGGTCGGTTTTGAGCTAGCCATTCGGTCAAATCATAATATTTTCAAAAAATTAATTAGGATAATGCTTAACATGTTATTGTTCACGTATAAACCAAAAATGAAGAATTTTCCATGTATAACGCTAGTAAAGCAGTATTTAGGTTTCAAATCGGTTATCGGTCAAATCACGATATTTTTAAAATATTTTATGGATAATGATTTGCACGTATTTATAGATAAAATAACCAAAAATTTATATTTTCCAAATATATTTACTACCAAATTTGGTAGATCGAATATTTAGTAAGTGGTCGGTTTTGAGCTAGCCATTCGGTCAAATCATAATATTTTCAATAAATTAATTAGGATAATGCTTAACACGTTATTGTTCACGTATAAACCAAAAATGAAGAATTTTCCATGTATAACGCCAGCAAGGCAGTATTTAGGTTTCAAATCGGTTATCGGTCAAATCACGATATTTTTAAAATATTTTTTGGATAATGATTTGCACGTATTTATAGATAAAATAACCCAAAATGAATATTTTCCAAATATATTTCCTACCAAATTTGGTAGATCGAATATTTAGTAAGTGGTCGGTTTTGAGCTAGCCATTCGGTCAAATCATAATATTTTCAAAAAATTAATTAGGATAATGCTTAACATGTTATTGTTCACGTATAAACCAAAAATGAAGAATTTTCCATGTATAACGCCAGTAAAGCAGTATTTAGGTTTCAAATCGGTTATCGGTCAAATCACGATATTTTTAAAATATTTTATGGATAATGATTTGCACGTATTTATAGATAAAATAACCAAAAATTTATATTTTCCAAATATATTTACTACCAAATTTGGTAGATCGAATATTTAGTAAGTGGTCGGTTTTGAGCTAGCCATTCGGTCAAATCATAATATTTTCAATAAATTAATTAGGAAAATGCTTAACACGATATTGTTCACGTATAAACCAAAAATGAAGAAATCTACATGTATAACGCCAGCAAGGCAGTATATAGGTTTCAAATCGGTCATCGGTCAAATCACGATATTTTTAAAATATTTTTTGGATAATGATTTGCACGTATTTATAGATAAAATAACCAAAAATGAACATTTTCCAAATAATATTACTACCAAATTTGGTAGATCTAAAATTTAGTAAGTGGTCGGTTTTGAGCTCGCCATTCGGTCAAATCATAATATTTTCAAAAAATTAATTAGGATAATGCTTAACACGTTATTGTTCACGTATAAACAAAAATCAAGAATTTTCCATGTATAACGCCAGTAAGGCAGTATTTAGGTTACAAATCGGTTATCGGTCAAATCACGATATTTTTAAAATATTTTTTGGATAATGATTTGCACGTATATATAGATAAAATAACCAAAAATTTATATTTTCCAAATATATTTACTACCAAATTTGGTAGATCGAATATTTAGTAAGTGGTCGGTTTTGAGCTCGCCATTTCAAAAAATTAATTAGGATAATGCTTAACACGTTATTGTTGACGTATAAACCAAGAATGAAGAATTTTCTATGTATAACGCCAGCAAGGCAGTATTTCGTTTCAAATCGGTCATCGGTCAAATCACGATATTTTTAAAATATTTTTTGGATAATGATTTGCATGTATTTATAGATAAAATAACCAAAAATATATATTTTACAAATATATTTACTACCAAATTTGGTAGATCGAATATTTAGTAAGTCGTCGGTTTTTAGCTCGCCATTCGGTCAAATCATAATATATTCAAAAAATTAACTAGGATAAGGCTTAACACGTTATTGTTGACGTATAAACCAAGAATGAAGAATTTTCCATGTATAACGCCAGCAAGGCAGTATTTCTGTTTCAAATCTGTTATCGGTCAAATCACGATATTTTTAAAATATTTTTTGGATAATGATTTGCACGTATTCATAGATAAATTAACAAAAAATGAACATTTTCCAAATAATATTACTAACAAATATTGTAGATCGAATATTTAGTAAGTGGTCGGTTTTGAGCTCGCCATTCGGTCAAATCATAATATTTTCAAAAAATTAATTAGGATAATGCTTAACACGTTATTGTTCACGTATAAACCAAAAATGAAGAATTTTCCATGTATAACGCCAGCAAGGCAGTATTTAGGTTTCAAATCGGTTATCGGTCAAATCACGATATTTTTAAAATATTTTTTGGATAATGATTTGCACGTATTTATAGATAAAATAACCCAAAATGAATATTTTCCAAATATATTTCCTACCAAATTTGGTAGATCGAATATTTAGTAAGTGGTCGGTTTTGAGCTAGCCATTCGGTCAAATCATAATATTTTCAAAAAATTAATTAGGATAATGCTTAACATGTTATTGTTCACGTATAAACCAAAAATGAAGAATTTTCCATGTATAACGCTAGTAAAGCAGTATTTAGGTTTCAAATCGGTTATCGGTCAAATCACGATATTTTTAAAATATTTTATGGATAATGATTTGCACGTATTTATAGATAAAATAACCAAAAATTTATATTTTCCAAATATATTTACTACCAAATTTGGTAGATCGAATATTTAGTAAGTGGTCGGTTTTGAGCTAGCCATTCGGTCAAATCATAATATTTTCAATAAATTAATTAGGAAAATGCTTAACACGTTATTGTTCACGTATAAACCAAGAATGAAGAATTTTCTATGTATAACGCCAGCAAGGCAGTATTTCGTTTCAAATCGGTCATCGGTCAAATCACGATATTTTTAAAATATTTTTTGGATAATGATTTGCATGTATTTATAGATAAAATAACCAAAAATATATATTTTACAAATATATTTACTACCAAATTTGGTAGATCGAATATTTAGTAAGTGGTCGGTTTTTAGCTCGCCATTCGGTCAAATCATAATATATTCAAAAAATTAACTAGGATAATGCTTAACACGTTATTGTTCACGTATAAACCAAAAATGAAGAATTTTCCATGTATAACGCCAGTAAGGCAGTATTTAGGTTACAAATCGGTTATCGGTCAAATCACGATATTTTTAAAATATTTTTTGGATAATGATTTGCACTTATAGATAAATAAACCAAAAATGAACATTTTCGAAATATATTTACTTCCAAATTTGGTAGATCGAATATTTAGTAAGTGATCGGTTTTGAGCTCGCCATTTCAAAAAATTAATTAGGATAAGGCTTAACACGTTATTGTTGACGTATAAACCAAGAATGAAGAATTTTCCATGTATAACGCCAGCAAGGCAGTATTTCGTTTCAAATCGGTCATCGGTTCAAATCACGATATTTTTAAAATATTTTTTGGATAATGATTTGCATGTATTTATAGATAAAATAACCAAAAATTTATATTTTCCAAATATATTTACTATCAAATTTGCTAGATCGAATATTTAGTAAGTGGTTGGTTTTGAGCTCGCCATTCGGTCAAATCATAATATTTTCAATAAATTAATTAGGAAAATGCTTAACACGTTATTGTTCACGTATAAACCAAAAATGAAGAAATCTACATGTATAACGCCAGCAAGGCAGTATATAGGTTTCAAATCGGTCATCGGTCGAATCACGATATTTTTAAAATATTTTTTGGATAATGATCCCCCCTACTTTTCTCAGTTTTGCTTAAAATAACCAAAAATGAACATTTTCCAAATAATATTACTACCAAATTTGGTAGATCTAAAATTTAGTAAGTGGTCGGTTTTGAGCTCGCCATTCGGTCAAATCATAATATTTTCAAAAAATTAATTAGGATAATGCTTAACACGTTATTGTTGACGTATAAACAAAAATCAAGAATTTTCCATGTATAACGCTAGTAAAGCAGTATTTAGGTTTCAAATCGGTTATCGGTCAAATCACGATATTTTTAAAATATTTTATGGATAATGATTTGCACGTATTTATAGATAAAATAACCAAAAATTTATATTTTCCAAATATATTTACTACCAAATTTGGTA
>NW_027051171.1:0-26793 GCF_954871325.1 Gordionus sp. m RMFG-2023
CTATTAGGCAAAATTTTAGATTAAATTAAAATTATCCAAGCCATGAAAAGCAAAAATTATAATAAACTGGGCCAGGCTGGACAATTAATAAATAAAAAATTTTGGATATGTGGCCAATTAGATAAAAATATATGGTATGGGTCAGATAGATAGATAAAAAATTTGGAACAAGTTTTTATTATATTTATATAAACATTTAATTATATTGGATATCTTTATAATGAAAAAAAAAGTTATTATAAAATAATTATTCAATTTATAGAGATTACTTGAAAATTTTACTTCTATCCCCTCTACTTAAATTTTTATTAAAATATCTATAAATATTTAAAAATATATTTATTTATTTTATAGTTATATTTATTTTCTTATAAAAAAAATAAAATCATATATATAAATAGGCTATTATTATGATATGATAAATAAAGTTTGGTATTCTAATTATCAATAAAAATATTTTACTATTTTTATATAATTTCATATAATTTTATTCCCTATTTTATAGAAAATTATAAACTAGGTTGACCATTTGAAAAATTTTTTATGGTAGCCTATAAATTTTTTGATATTTAAAATTTTAGAGCTAAATTTTAATTTAGTATGAATATTACAATATTGGATATTCTTATATGGAATCTTCAGTTTAGATATATATTGCATATAAATTTGTATTAGTAGCTAATTAAATATAAAATTAAAATAAATAATGGACTCTTGATATTAAGAACTAGAGGGTAAAATAATTATTATAAATATAACCATGGTATTACTTAGGGAATGACTAAAATACGCGTCCCCGGTCAAAACGACTTATTTCTATTATTATTAATAGGAAATCTTATTAAGCTTTATAAGATAAGTTAGAAAATGTTTTTTTTAATTTAAAAAAAATACGGTAACTATATAAAATTTACAAAAATTTATTTTTTTAAAAAATAAACTACGCGTCCCTACGCGTCCCCGGTCAAAATACAGTTTTTTTAAAAAAATCAAAACGGATTCATATTTAGCTCATTAAAAGAATACAGAATATGTAAATATTATATTTTAAACTATTTTATAACTTAGTGATTTTTTCAAAAAACACTTTTTTTTTCAAAAACACTTTTTTTTTCAAAAACACTTTTTTTTCAAAAACACTACGCGTCCCCGGTCAAAAAACCGTTTTTTTTAAAAAATAAAAGCATATTCATGTTTAGCTTTTCAAAGAGATTCAGAAAATGGTATTAATAAAAAAAATTTAAAAAAAATTTTTTAGAAAAATTTTTTTGGCTAAACTACGCGTCCCCGGTCAAAATACAGTTTTTTTAAAAAAATCAAAACGGATTCATATTTAGCTCATTAAAAGAATACAGAATATGTAAATATTATATTTTAAACTATTTTATAACTTAGTGATTTTTTCAAAAAACACTTTTTTTCGAAAACACTACGCGTCCCCGGTCAAAAAACCGTTTTTTTTTTAAAATAAAAGCAGATTCATGTTTAGCTTTTCAAGGAAATTCAGAAAATGGTATTAATAAAAAAAATTTTAAAAAAAAAATTTTTCGAAAAAATTTTTTTTTGGCTAAACTACGCGTCCCCGGTCAAAATACAGTTTTATTTTAAAAATCAAAACGGATTCATATTTAGCTCATTAAAAGAATACAGAATATGTAAATATTATATTTTAAACTATTTTATAACTTAGTGATTTTTTTCAAAAAACACTTTTTTTTTCAAAAACACTACGCGTCCCCGGTCAAAAAACCGTATTTTTTTAAAATAAAAGCAGATTCATGTTTAGCTTTTCAAGGAGATTCAGAAAATGGTATTAATAAAAAAAATTAAAAAAAAAATTTTTCGAAAAAATTTTTTTTGGCTAAACTACGCGTCCCCGGTCAAAATATAGTTTTTTTAAAAAAATCAAAACAGATTCATATTTAGCTCATTAAAAGAATACAGAATATGTAAATATTATTTTTTAAAGTATTTTATAACTTAGTGATTTTTTGAAAAATCACTTTTTTTTTCAAAAGCACTACGCGTCCCCGGTCAAAAAACCGTTTTTTTTATAAAATAAGCAGATTCATGTTTAGCAAGGAGATTCAGAAAATGGTATTAATAAAAAAAATTTAAATAAAAAAAATTTAAAAAAAAAAATTTTTCGAAAAAATTTTTTTTGGCTAAACTACGCGTCCCCGGTCAAAATACAGTTTTTTTTAAAAAATCAAAACGGATTCATATTTAGCTCATTAAAAGAATACAGAATATGTAAATATTATATTTTAAACTATTTTATAACTTAGTGATTTTTTCAAAAAACACTTTTTTTTCAAAAACACTACGCGTCCCCGGTCCAGTCTTAAAGGTGTTCATGGTGCTCCTGAAGAACAGAATCCTCGCTTCTACCAAAAACCTCCTGTCAAGTAATATTTGCGCCTACAGGCCAAACAAGAACATTAATGAACCCATCCTAGCTCTCAAAATCCACCTCCAAAAATGCTTCAGATACAAACTTCCCTTCATATTTACTTTCATTGACTATAGCAAAGCCTTTGACACCATTAAACACGATGCAATTTGGGAGGCTCTAATAGAATGTAATGTTGATCAAAACATAATCAAAATCTTGAAATATCATTACAACAATTCTTCGGCTAGGTTACAGCTAGGCCGTACTTTCTCTCCTTACTTCAGGATCAGAAGAGGCTTGAAACATATGTGCGTTCTATCACCCATTCTTTTCAACATAATCATACACAAAATCATAAAAGAAACCACGAGCACTATGAACCTAGTCGATCTTTCATCAAACAATAACAATATCAATCATCTAAGAATCACCTTGTACGCAGATGACCTGGTTTCAATTACCAAGTCAAGAAATGAGACAATAGACTTACTAACAAATCTCTGCTTCCACAGAAACAAAGTCGGCCTAACAATCAACTTCAATATTTTTGACCGGGGACGCGTAGTGTTTTTCAAAAAAAAAGTGATTTTTCAAAAGATCACTAAGTTATAAAATACTTTAAAAAATAATATTTACATATACTGTATTCTTTTAATGAGCTTAATATGAATCTGTTTTGATTTTTTTAAAAAAACTGTATTTTGACCGGGGACGCGTAGTTTATTTTTTAAAAAAATAAATTTTTGTAAATTTTATATAGTTACAGTATTTTTTTTAAATTAAAAAAAATATTTAACTTATCTTATAAAGCTTAATAAGATTTCCTATTAATAATAATAGAAATAAGTCGTTTTGACCGGGGACGCGTAGTTTTCGGGGACGCGTATTTTAGTCATTCCCTATTACTTATAATAAGAATTAAAATGAAGAATTGGTTCTAAGACAAATTATCATCGATGTACTCATCATGGTGTTAATGGCGTCTCCAGCTGATTTCAATTGATACATGCTTTTTAGGAATGAATTGTCAGTCTAGGTATTATTATATGTCATTGGGAGTGTCTCAAAATATGGCCCACCAACTCAATTTTCTTATATTCTATTGTTTTATGAATAGGAAGGATATCGCAACTCGCCCATAACAAAAAATATTAAAAAATTTAACTTTAGCAGATTAGACAGATTTTACTATTTAAGTAATTTATTAAATTAATTTAATATAAATAAAAATTTATTAAATTAATTTAATATAAATAAAAATTTATTAATATAAATATTAGAAAATATATAATTCTAATATTAATTAGTTATATTAATAATATAATATAATATTAAAAATTTATATATTAATAAATACATAGTATAATATAATTTTAAATTTTAATATATTTAATATTAAATTAGATATAAAGAAAATTATGTAAATTAATAAATGTATTAAATTGTAAGATTATAAGATTTTATTATAATATAATAATTAATATTATTTACATAATTAATATAATTTATTTAATATACTTGTAATATATATTGCTATTTGATATATTTAATATAATTAATTTATAATGAAATAGTAAATAGAATTTATTCAATATTATATATATTTTTTAAAATAATTTATATTAGATAATATTACAACAATTTTCTTCTGCATTAGAGAACTTATCTATTAGAACTATAGATTAATTTTTTTGAAATATTTATTCTAAAAAAATAACAAAGAATGGTAAAACTAGTAGCCATTTACTTACGTCGTTTTCTGAATATAATTTCATGAGACTTGTAAATGGGTAGAAAATAAAAATAAATTTTAGGCTAAAGGGGTAATAGATATTTATTATTTCTATAAATATCACATTTACTCATATATTTTAATTTTTTTTGTTATTTCTAATAATTAATGGGATCGTTAATTTTTTTTTTATTGGAACTCTATAAATAAAATTTTTATAGTGAGTATTTATACTTATTATTGCTTCAAATATCTTATTTACTCAAATTTTTTTGTTATTTCTAATATGGGATCGTTAATTTTTTTTCTTACTAAGAACTCTTTTATTAAAATTTTTATCGTAAATATTTATGGCTACAAATGAATATTTCTTTTTATTTTAAGTGCATAATTTGACAACACAAAACATTACATTATTTTTGATTATGATATTTTTCTGAAAATTCGCGAATATAATTTTATTTATTCATGCCTGTGTAGACAATATTAAAAATGTATTTTATAAGAATTTAATTACATATATATATCAGGAATAAAAAAAATAATTTTATAATAGTGCACGAAACAATAATATAAACGTACAATATGAAAGATGATAATTTTGAATTGAAAAATTGAGTAATAAAGAGCTGCAATATAATAAGATTTTTTAAAATATAGTAAATATACTTTTATTGTTATTTAGCAAATTGATAATAAAGAGCTGCAATATAAGATATTTAAATATAAAATAAATATACTCTTACTGTAATTTTGCTTAATTGATAATAAAGAGCTGCAATATAAGATATTTAAATATAAAATAAATATACTTTTACTGTAATTTTGCTTAATTGGTAATAAAGAGCTGCAATATAATAAGATTTTTAAACATATAGTAAATTACTTTTACAGTTATTTAGCCTAATTGATAATAAAGAGCCGCAATTTGATATTTATAAAAGCATGTAAATTGAGCAATAATAAAGAGCTGCAATATGATATTTATAAAATCTTGTAAATTGAGCAATAAAGAGCTGCAAAATAAGATATTTAAACATAAAATAAATATACTTTTACTGTAATATAGCTTAATTGATAATAAAGAGCTGCAATATGATATTTATAAAAGCTTGTAAATTGAACAATAAAGAGCTGCAAAATAAGATATTTAAACATAAAAGAAATATACCTTTACTGTAATATAGCTTAATTGATAAAAAAGAGCTGCAAAATAAGATTTTTAAACATATAGTAAATATGCTTTTACAGTTATTTAGCCTAATTGATAATAAAGAGCTGCAATATGATATTTATAAAAGCTTGTAAATTGAGCAATAATAAAGAGCTGCAATATAAGATATTTAAATATAAAATAAATATACTTTTACTTAATTTTGCTTAATTGATAATAAAAAGTTGCAATATAAGATATTTAAATATAAAATAAATATATTTTTACTGTAATTTAGCTTAATTGATAATAAAGAGCTGCAATATAATAAGATTTTTAAACATATAGTAAATATACTTTTACAGTTATTTAGCCTAAATGATAATAAAGAGCCGCAATTTGATATTTATAAAAGCATATAAATTGAGCAATAATAAAGAGCTGCAATATAAGATATTTAAACACAAAATAAATATACTTTTACTGTAATACAGCTTATTTGATAATAAACAGCTGCAATATGATATTTATAAAAGTCTGTAAGTAAATATGCTTTTACAGTTATTTAGCCTAATTGATAATAAAGAGCTGCAATTTGATATTTATAAAAGCTTGTAAATTGAGCAATAATAAAAAGCTGCAATATAAATATTTAAACACAAAATAAATATACTTTTACTGTAATATAGTTTAATTGATAATAAACAGCTGCAATATGATATTTATAAAAGTCTGTAAATTAAGCAGTAAGCTTAAAATATTTGAGCATGCAAAAAGCTTAAGGAAATTTGAGCATATAAATTTTAAGCTTATCCGAAATTTACCGAAAAGTTTACCGACAAAATACCTAATTATAACTAAAAATAGTAAAGGCGGTATGATACGATGTTAAATGACTATGATTGTATGCAATTTATAGAGTTTGGTTGTTATTTAGTCATATATGTTTATAAGAATAGGTCTATAATTCAATTATCTATTACATTTTTACAGATTGTTTCTCCTGATTTCATCCAAAATGCATTCGGCAACCCGCCAATAAATTTATTCCCTATTCTTTACCCGCACGTACCCCCACCTTAATTAGATGCCTACGTCCTAGTCTCCTTCAAAGTTTTTGTAAGAAAATTGCTCTTATCCACCCCTACCCCGGTAATGTAGACGCTGTCTGCAAATGAATGATATATGAATAAAATGTAATTTGATTCATGATCTATATTCTATAATATAATTCATGTTCATGCTAATTTTACATTTAAAATAGTCATAAAAAATTATAACAGATACAATTATCTATTTCAAATATCTTCAAATCAAATATTGTATCTCAATGCTTTACTCAATTTACTTCGACTCTTTCAGTGGAATGAAGTTTCCATAATTTATTCAGCCACACCTTATTTTGTTTGGTTCCAGAATCACTCATGTATTAAAATCACACTTTTTGGCCTATCAATGAGTAAATTCAATACTTATTCTTCTATTATAATGTATTTACATACCTGAATAAGTTTTTACCAGTGTATTTTTAATAATGATATATTTTGAAAAATGTTTTATAATTTAATTTCATATTTTTCCTAACTTGTCAACAGCGTCTACATGACAGGATTTTCATTGGATGCAAACCTCCTTCAAAAACTTTTGCATACCCCCCTAAAAAATTCCCGCCGCCTTCTTTATTTTTATTTTGAAGAATTTATAAAGATAATTAAGCTATCTCTACCAGTGGCGTAGCTAGGAATTTTTCTTAGAGGGGGTCCATACATATAAAATCCTGGGGGCTTCGCCCCCAGACTCCTTTAACGGGCCTTCGGCCCTTTTGCCCGGCCTTCGGCCGGGTTTATCTTAAAAATCATAACCACATCTTCGACAATATATAATAAATATATTTTTTAAATGCATGAATAATATGTTATTCTTTATAATAATACTACCCATAATAATTTCAATAGTAATGTAATATCCTTCCACAAAATCCAGAAAAATATAGATATTAATAGTATTTATTTGATATAAAGTCACTTTTAAGTCTTTTGAACGTATAATCTAAAAAAAATTGCTCTGGGAGGGGTCCAAACCCGAAAACCACCCCGGTAGCTACGCCACTGATCTCTACCAACTAATTTTTTTATTATAAAGAATTTATTTTTTAGATAATAAATTCAATCAAAATCTCCATTATTTACAATGAATTAATTATTATGGCATTATGAGCTTGCTGATATATCTAAACCTGTTTTATTTGGAAAACAATGTGTATGATTGTTTTCAATATATAGATTTGGTCGATAATTGTAATATAATAATTCTATAATAAAAGTATTAATTTTTACAGCAATAAATTTTGTCCTATTTTATCTCAAAATTTAATAGATAACCCCCCAAAAAATTTATCCTACCCCATTAAAGCAGCTTACCCCCTACCCCCTCAAAAAAATAAGCTGCAAACTGTTCCTACCCCTCCCGTTCATGTAGACGCTGCTTGTCAATCAAAAAACATAAATTTTTCTATAAAATTAAAATATTCAAATTAGAATCAACATTTATTTCCGAAATGACAATTGATAATTAATATAGTAAATTAAATATTTAAATTTTATATAACTTTTAGATTATGAAGAAATTAAAAACTTCATATCATATGAAAAATATCCAATCCGTTTAATAAAGAACAATGGTGAGAAGAATTTACGTGTGAAAGCCTCCAAATTTACGGCCATGACTAAACTGCGAATTGCTATAAACTACGAATTGCCAGGTAAATTGCGAATTGCCATTATAAACTACGAATTGCCGTATATAATGATAAATTTTGATAAAATGCTGTAAAATAGGATGACTAAACTACGAATTGCCGTATTTAATGTTAAAGTTAAGTGACTAAACTACGAATTGCCGTATTTTATGTTAAATTAAAATGACTAAACTGCTAATTGCCGTATTTAATGTTAAAATAAAATGACTAAACTACGAATTGCCGTATCTAATCTTAAAATAAAGTGACTAAACTACGAATTGCCGTATCTAATCTTAAAATAAAGTGACTAAACTACGAATTGCCGTATCTAATCTTAAAATAAAGAGACTAAACTACGAATTGCCGTATTTAATATTAAAATAAAGTGACTAAACTACGAATTGCCGTATTTTATGTTAAATTAAAATGACTAAACTGCGAATTGCCGTATTTAATGTTAAAATAAAGTGACTAAACTACGAATTGCCGTATTTAATATTATAATAAAGTGACTAAACTACGAATTGCCGTATCTAATGTTAAAATAAAGTGACTAAACTACGAATTGCCGTATCTAATCATAAATTAAAATGACTAAACTGCGAATTGCTGTATTTAATGTTAAAATATAGTGACTAAACTACCATGACTAAACTACGAATTGCCGTATTTAATATTATAATAAAGTGACTAAACTACGAATTGCCGTATCTAATCTTAAAATAAAGTGACTAAACTACGAATTGCCGTATCTAATCTTAAAATAAAGAGACTAAACTACGAATTGCCGTATTTAATATTAAAATAAAGTGACTAAACTACGAATTGCCGTATTTTATGTTAAATTAAAATGACTAAACTACGAATTGCCGTATCTAATCATAAAATGACTAAACTGCGAATTGCTGTATTTAATGTTAAAATATAGTGACTAAACTACCAATTGCCGTATTTTATGTTAAATAAAATGACTAAACTGCGAATTGCCGTATTTAATGCCAAAATTAAGTGACTAAACTACGAATTGCCGTATTTAATATTATAATAAAGTGACTAAACTACGAATTGCCGTATAAAATCTTAAAATAAAATGACTAAACTACGAATTGCCGTATCTAATCATAAATTAAAATGACTAAACTGCGAATTGCTGTATTTAATGTTAAAATATAGTGACTAAACTACGAATTGCCGTATCTAATCTTAAAATAAAGTGACTAAACTACGAATTGCCGTATTTTATGTTAAATTAAAATGACTAAACTGCGAATTGCCGTATTTAATGTTAAAATTAAGGGACTAAACTACGAATTGCCGTATCTAATCTTAAATAAAGTGACTAAACTACGATTTGCCGTATCTAATCTTAAATAAGGTGGCTAAACTACGAATTGCAGTATTTTATGTAAAATAAAAATGACTAAACTGCGAATTGCAGCATCAAATCTTAGTTTTAATGTTAAAATAAACTACAAATTGCCATATTTATTGTTAAAATAAAATGACTAAATTACGAATTGCCTTATGTTAAATTAAAATGACTAAACTACAAGTTGCCGCATTTAATGTTAAAATAAAATGGCTAAACTACGAATTGCCGTTTTAATGTTAAAATAAAGTACGAATTGCGGTAATTACTGTTAAATTAAAATGACTAAACTACGAATTGCCGTAATGAGTAAAATAATATGACTAAAAAGTGCGAATTGCACTATATAATGTTAAAATATATTGACTAAACTACGAATTTAGGTAATTAATAATTGAATTATAATGAGTAAACTACCAATTGCGATAATTAATGTTATAATATAATTACTAAACAGCGAATTGCCTTATCTAATCTTAAATTATAATGACTAAATTGCGAATTGCCGTATTTAATGTTAAATTTAAACTACGAATGCCGTATTTAATGTTAAAATAAAGTGACTAAACTACGAATTGCCGAATTTATGTTAAATACCCAACTGCGAATTGTCATATTTAATGTTAAATAAAATTACTAAACTACGAATTGCGGTAATTAATAATAAATTGTCATGACTTAACTACGAATTGCGTATTTTATGTTTGATTAAAATGACTAAACTACAAATTGACATATTTATTGTTAAAATAAAATGACTAAATTATGAATTGCCTTATTTTATGTTAAATTAAAATGACTAAACTACGAATTGCAGTGTTTAATGTTAAAATAAAGTGACTAAACTACGAATTGCCGTTTTAATGTTAAAATAAAATGACTAAACTACGAATTGCCGTTTTATTGTTTAATTAAAATGATTAAACTATGAATTGACATATTTAATATTATATTAAATTGTCTAAACATATTAAATTGTCTAAACAGTATATGATGTAAAATTATAATGGGTAAACTGCGAATTGTAATATATAACGTCAAATTATTCGAAATGCGTTAATGTTAAATTATAATTACTAAAATACGAATTGCCTTAATTTTTGTCAAATTAAATACAATATATGTTAAATTTAAATTACAAAACTGCGAATTACCGTATATTATGTTAAATTAAAATGACTAAACTACGAATTGCGGTATTAATGTTAAATTAAAATGACTAAACTGCGAATTGCCTTAATTAACATTACATTTAGATTTTGATAGAAAATAATGATGATATAATCGTTTTAATTGGTCAAAAATATAAGATTTTACCCTACATTCATACTATCACTGCCTTAATACAAAATTTAAACATTTTCCTATTTTATTTATAAAATTTGTTGCAATTATTAGCGTTTATAGACATAATCCTCTCTATATATTGAAAAAAATTTAGATTATTAAAAATAACATAACATATTAAAGAGATATTTTATTTTACAATTTCATAATATATGAATCAAAAAAATGTAAATATATATATTTAGAAAAAATTATAATTATTGACTAATTTTATTTAATTTCAATATATATATTTATTATAAATAATTTATTTAGTTCATAAATTTACAAAATATAGATGCATTAATAATTTTCATCCGATTTTTTGTTTTTTATGTTATGAATGCACATTATAAATTTACTTAAAATAAAAATGAGTTATATAAATAATTTAATTTATAAATTTACAAACATTATTGATATCTGTTTGGATTTCCTTGTGATTTTTGATAGGGGACTTCTTTGTCGCTAAATGTTAAATACAGCATATATAAATTAATATATTTTATAGCATATTTTATAAATAAAAAAGGAATATTACGATAGCAATTTTTTTTCTTGTTGCAAGCTCAGGATATCCATAGTTCTACTAACATATTAAAAAATTATAATCATAAATGTAAAAATTCTATCTCAATTTTATTTTATAAATATTAAATTAGTAAATTTAAATAGTTTACTATAGAAATGAACGTTTTGTAAATAAAATCACCTTATTTCTCCTTTATTATAAAATAATATCTATAAACCTGATAAATTATCTCAAATTATTAAAAAATATTATTTGTGAAATATACTTTGCATTTGACATTTAATCACAGCTAAATATTTTTACAATTAATATAATTAAATATTAATTCTCAAGATGTGAGATTTAAAAAGTATTTAAGCTAATAAATTGTTTTTTTGCGATGTTCTTCTGAATTTTAATTTTAATATAGCATAGATAGGACCCTGCCAGCTAAAATTCTTTTATATAAAAATGTTTAATCTAAACCTTTATGATTTTTGGTTAAGAATGGTGGTTTTTCTTTTGAACAATATACAGCTAAAAACCATTGCTAGGAATATATTATTAGCATTTTTAAACGCTAGTTGAAATGTTAAATGTACGAGCGCTGTAAGGATCATCTACTTATATTAAAAAATTATATTTATAAATATGAAAGAATCCATGTGATATAGCTTATAATTACCAAGACAACGAACTTACATCTAATCAGTAGCCAATAATAATACTCGTTGTTGTAACCCGTTTATGGCATTGTAATATTTTATTTTTGAAATTATGTTTATCATTCATTTAAATAAAATATATTACTATTCTCCTGTAGACTTCTATATATTATTAAAAAATAATATCAAGCAAGTTTTGGAGGTCTGTAAATAGCTGCTTAAAATAATTAAAAACATTCGGCTAACGGATAAGATAATAAATATTTTTAAAAAAATTATTTGAAGATATTCCATAATTTATAATTTTAACTATATATTTCAATTTAAGATATTCAGTTAAACCAATTTAACTAAATGGGTCTCGAGGATTTTTTTAAAACTATTAGCAATACATATATTATACTTTTATTTACAATATCAAAATAATTCAAAACAAAAAGAAATATATTCGTAATTATAAATATAATCATTTATCATTATTGGTGCACTATTTATTATTACTTTATTTTAGACTGTTGGATTTTATTAGCTGATTATCTCCACTCTCCTTATTTATTTCATAATTTAACCATGATTTACTAGAAAACTCCACCAAATTTATCTTTATAAATCTCCTAATAACCGATTCAAATAGATGTCATTGTTTATGATATAGTCTAAAATACGAATTGCTAAAAACTACGAATTGCCAGGTAAATTGCGAATTGCAATGACTAAACTACGAATTGCGCAAATTAATGATATTATGATAAAATGTTGCGAAATAGGATGATTTATATAAAGTTAAAATGAATAAACTACGAATTGCCGTATTTTATGTTAAATTAAAACGACTAAAGTGAATCATGCTGTTATACAATAAATATTTTTATATATCACTAGAAATCCAATCCAGTGGATAATAATATTATATTTTTGTAATCTAATATACGCTTATTGACTTTTTTATTCATCATTTTTATATCTAATAATAAAATAATATTTTATTTCTGCCATTCCATGTCAAATCGATCAAACATTTTCGGCCGATCCCTTTTAAAATTCTTAAAAATTTCATGAATTATTAAGATAAGTAAGTAAATGAATGATAAAGCCCCCCCCCCCAAGACCAAATTCCTGAGTATGAGCCTCGAACAAATAACTTGTCCTAAAGACTTTTTTGCCTATTGTAAGGAAAATATTAAAGGTATAAGATTTATTTATTAATATATATTATAATTTTTTTTTAAAATAGATTTCTCTTACATTATGAAAAACGAATATGAGAAAGAGCTAATAATTTTAGAAGAGAGATTCAATAAAGCGCGTGTAATACCTGAAACGCAAAGATTTCATACGTATCATCCAATTTCTCAGAATAAAATTGAGGCTAAATTTTATACAAATTGAACAGACTGCAAATTTTAAATTATGGATAGAATATGATTATCTATCTATATTTCTAAAATATTAATAAAAAATTAAATTAAAGATAGTTAATATCGTAAATTTGATTTCAGTCTAATGGGCATGTATCCACACTGCCCCTCAGTTTTTGGTATATTTAATAGAAATTGGAAATTTTTTAATATAAAAAGTGAAAATATACTGTTATTGGTAATAACAAAATTTTAACCTGAAATTTGTAATTTCCTATAGGGTAATCTATTTTTTCCAATTTTTGATAAATTGAAAGTCTCAAAAGCTTCGCCAAGGTTATGACATAGTATATATATTTTTAACAAAGGTGTTAAAATAAAAAGATAAAAAAAATTTCGAAAACAAACTCCCTTGCCAATGTTTATTGTTTTATGATTACTTATAATTTTATATATTATGTACCTTTTTACTATAATTAGTTTTTGAGATATAAATATTTTATATTTTACAGATTCCAAAATGGCTCTTTTTGGCACCATTGAGCCTCTTATCCATGGAACCAGGTGTGCTAGCGAACTAAAATAAATGGCTTTCTAATTTATGTAACCTATCTAAATAATTCCATAAATTTAACAAATTTAAAAGGGGTCGGCCGGTAGGTGATCGATTGACGAGGAATGACCTTTAAATAATAAAATATTATTTTATATAAATAATATAATAAAAAATAATAAAATAATATTTTATATATATTAAATGTCAGCCACTGACAGCAAAACTTTATAATTCTCAAAATTATACGCCTTTGGCTTTCACAAAACTTTCTTTTTCCTACTTTATCACTGACAGATAGTAAAATATCTACCAAATCTAGATAATTCTCCAAATACCAGCTCATGCCTTATATATAAATTATATTATGATATAGTAGATTCAAATAAATTGATGATAAATGATGTTGCATAAGGATAATAATGATAAAGCTTATCGCCAATATGAATGGATAATTAAATTAACTGCAATAATATATGCATTCGAATATAGGGATTATTGTATATTTCAGAAAATAAGTCTTGAGTTATTTTCAAATTGTTAGAATATTAGAATTTGGCACGTTATGACCAACATTTTTCATGATATAATTTAATTTTGAATTTTTTTTCTTACCATTATTTTCACGTAGACCTGACAAAATGTATTTGTCAAAAACATCTAATTAGAACTTAACCCAGTTTAAAATAGATTTATATGTATTTCTTTATGGTAATAAGAATTTAATAATAATAATAATGTGATCCATTTTTGAATTTTAAGAACATCGAATATAGAAAGATGTTTATTAAAGCGTAGCAACTATACATTACACCTACAAAATTTCGCCGATCAAATAAATTAAGATGCTAATTATAACCAATGAATATATGGATAATAAACGAACTGCAACATTTTAAACTTTATCAGCTTTCGAACTCCTTTTATAAACCTCGCATGCCTCCAAATGTAATGTTTAGGAATATGGAAAAGATTAAAATAGATAATAAATGATGTGGAATCGAGATATATGATTAATGATTGCATTGTAAAATAATATGATAAAGAATATCTCCAATAAAAAAATCCAACTGCAATAATATATGCATTCGAATATAGGGATTATTGTATATTTCAGAAAATAAGTCTTGAGTTATTTTCAAATTGTTAGAATATTAGAATTTGGCACGTTATGACCAACATTTTTCATGATATAATTTAATTTTGAATTTTTTTTCTTACCATTATTTTCACGTAGACCTGACAAAATGTATTTGTCAAAAACATCTAATTAGAACTTAACCCAGTTTAAAATAGATTTATATGTATTTCTTCATGGTAATAAGAATTTAATAATAATAATAATGTGATCCATTTTTGAATTTTATGAACATCGAATATAGAAAGATGTTTATTAAAGCGTAGCAACTATACATTACACCTACAAAATTTCGCCGATCAAATAAATTAAGATGCTAATTATAACCAATGAATATATGGATAATAAACGAACTGCAACATTTTAAACTTTATCAGCTTTCGAACTCCTTTTATAAACCTCGCATGCCTCCAAATGTAATGTTTAGGAATATGGAAAAGATTAAAATAGATAATAAATGATGTGGAATCGAGATATATGATTAATGATTGCATTGTAAAATAATATGATAAAGAATATCTCCAATAAAAAAATCCAACTGCAATAATATATGCATTCGAATATAGGGATTATTGTATATTTCAGAAAATAAGTCTTGAGTTATTTTCAAATTGTTAGAATATTAGAATATGGCACGTTATGACCAACATTTTTCATGATATAATTTAATTTTGAATTTTTTTTCTTACCATTATTTTCACGTAGACCTGACAAAATGTATTTGTCAAAAACATCTAATTAGAACTTAACCCAGTTTAAATAGATTTATATGTATTTCTTCATGGTAATAAGAATTTAATAATAATAATAATGTGATCCATTTTTGAATTTTATGAACATCGAATATAGAAAGATGTTTATTAAAGCGTAGCAACTATACATTACACCTACAAAATTTCGCCGATCAAATAAATTAAGATGCTAATTATAACCAATGAATATATGGATAATAAACGAACTGCAACATTTTAAACTTTATCAGCTTTCGAACTCCTTTTATAAACCTCGCATGCCTCCAAATGTAATGTTTAGGAATATGGAAAAGATTAAAATAGATAATAAATGATGTGGAATCGAGATATATGATTAATGATTGCATTGTAAAATAATATGATAAAGAATATCTCCAATAAAAAAATCCAACTGCAATAATATATGCATTCGAATATAGGGATTATTGTATATTTCAGAAAATAAGTCTTGAGTTATTTTCAAATTGTTAGAATATTAGAATTTGGCACGTTATGACCAACATTTTTCATGATATAATTTAATTTTGAATTTTTTTTCTTACCATTATTTTCACGTAGACCTGACAAAATGTATTTGTCAAAAACATCTAATTAGAACTTAACCTAGTTTAAAATAGATTTATATGTATTTCTTCATGGTAATAAGAATTTAATAATAATAATAATGTGATCCATTTTTGAATTTTAAGAACATCGAATATAGAAAGATGTTTATTAAAGCGTAGCAACTATACATTACACCTACAAAATTTCGCCGATCAAATAAATTAAGATGCTAATTATAACCAATGAATATATGGATAATAAACGAACTGCAACATTTTAAAGTTTATCAGCTTTCGAACTCCTTTTATAAACCTCGCATGCCTCCAAATGTAATGTTTAGGAATATGGAAAAGATTAAAATAGATAATTAATGATGTGGAATCGAGATATATGATTAATGATTGCATTGTAAAATAATATGATAAAGAATATCTCCAATAAAAAAATCCAACTGCAATAATATATGCATTCGAATATAGGGATTATTGTATATTTCAGAAAATAAGTCTTGAGTTATTTTCAAATTGTTAGAATATTAGAATTTGGCACGTTATGACCAACATTTTTCATGATATAATTTAATTTTGAATTTTTTTTCTTACCATTATTTTCACGTAGACCTGACAAAATGTATTTGTCAAAAACATCTAATTAGAACTTAACCCAGTTTAAAATAGATTTATATGTATTTCTTCATGGTAATAAGAATTTAATAATAATAATAATGTGATCCATTTTTGAATTTTATGAACATCGAATATAGAAAGATGTTTATTAAAGCGTAGCAACTATACATTACACCTACAAAATTTCGCCGATCAAATAAATTTAGATGCTAATTATAACCAATGAATATATGGATAATAAACGAACTGCAACATTTTAAACTTTATCAGCTTTCGAACTCCTTTTATAAACCTCGCATGCCTCCAAATGTAATGTTTAGGAATATGGAAAAGATTAAAATAGATAATAAATGATGTGGAATCGAGATATATGATTAATGATTGCATTGTAAAATAATATGATAAAGAATATCTCCAATAAAAAAATCCAACTGCAATAATATATGCATTCGAATATAGGGATTATTGTATATTTCAGAAAATAAGTCTTGAGTTATTTTCAAATTGTTAGAATATTAGAATTTGGCACGTTATGACCAACATTTTTCATGATATAATTTAATTTTGAATTTTTTTTCTTACCATTATTTTCACGTAGACCTGACAAAATGTATTTGTCAAAAACATCTAATTAGAACTTAACCTAGTTTAAAATAGATTTATATGTATTTCTTCATGGTAATAAGAATTTAATAATAATAATAATGTGATCCATTTTTGAATTTTAAGAACATCGAATATAGAAAGATGTTTATTAAAGCGTAGCAACTATACATTACACCTACAAAATTTCGCCGATCAAATAAATTAAGATGCTAATTATAACCAATGAATATATGGATAATAAACGAACTGCAACATTTTAAAGTTTATCAGCTTTCGAACTCCTTTTATAAACCTCGCATGCCTCCAAATGTAATGTTTAGGAATATGGAAAAGATTAAAATAGATAATTAATGATGTGGAATCGAGATATATGATTAATGATTGCATTGTAAAATAATATGATAAAGAATATCTCCAATAAAAAAATCCAACTGCAATAATATATGCATTCGAATATAGGGATTATTGTATATTTCAGAAAATAAGTCTTGAGTTATTTTCAAATTGTTAGAATATTAGAATTTGGCACGTTATGACCAACATTTTTCATGATATAATTTAATTTTGAATTTTTTTTCTTACCATTATTTTCACGTAGACCTGACAAAATGTATTTGTCAAAAACATCTAATTAGAACTTAACCCATTATAAAATAGATTTATATGTATTTCTTCATGGTAATAAGAATTTAATAATAATAATAATGTGATCCATTTTTGAATTTTATGAACATCGAATATAGAAAGATGTTTATTAAAGCGTAGCAACTATACATTACACCTACAAAATTTCGCCGATCAAATAAATTAAGATGCTAATTATAACCAATGAATATATGGATAATAAACGAACTGCAACATTTTAAAGTTTATCAGCTTTCGAACTCCTTTTATAAACCTCGCATGCCTCCAAATGTAATGTTTAGGAATATGGAAAAGATTAAAATAGATAATAAATGATGTGGAATCGAGATATATGATTAATGATTGCATTGTAAAATAATATGATAAAGAATATCTCCAATAAAAAAATCCAACTGCAATAATATATGCATTCGAATATAGGGATTATTGTATATTTCAGAAAATAAGTCTTGAGTTATTTTCAAATTGTTAGAATATTAGAATTTGGCACGTTATGACCAACATTTTTCATGATATAATTTAATTTTGAATTTTTTTTCTTACCATTATTTTCACGTAGACCTGACAAAATGTATTTGTCAAAAACATCTAATTAGAACTTAACCTAGTTTAAAATAGATTTATATGTATTTCTTCATGGTAATAAGAATTTAATAATAATAATAATGTGATCCATTTTTGAATTTTAAGAACATCGAATATAGAAAGATGTTTATTAAAGCGTAGCAACTATACATTACACCTACAAAATTTCGCCGATCAAATAAATTAAGATGCTAATTATAACCAATGAATATATGGATAATAAACGAACTGCAACATTTTAAAGTTTATCAGCTTTCGAACTCCTTTTATAAACCTCGCATGCCTCCAAATGTAATGTTTAGGAATATGGAAAAGATTAAAATAGATAATTAATGATGTGGAATCGAGATATATGATTAATGATTGCATTGTAAAATAATATGATAAAGAATATCTCCAATAAAAAAATCCAACTGCAATAATATATGCATTCGAATATAGGGATTATTGTATATTTCAGAAAATAAGTCTTGAGTTATTTTCAAATTGTTAGAATATTAGAATATGGCACGTTATGACCAACATTTTTCATGATATAATTTAATTTTGAATTTTTTTTCTTACCATTATTTTCACGTAGACCTGACAAAATGTATTTGTCAAAAACATCTAATTAGAACTTAACCCAGTTTAAGATTTATATGTATTTCTTCATGGTAATAAGAATTTAATAAAAGGATATTTATGATTTTGTGTATATCTCAAGCTTAGCATTTATAAATTACATTTAGTATTTCCTACTATATTCCATATTGAAGAAGAAATTGATAATAACCGCATCCAATATTCCTCCATTAAAATAACAATGATCGCGAAATTATTTAATGCCCCCATATCAGGATTATGATAAAAATTATTAATAATTTTATATAGAATAAAATTAACAGAATTAAAAATTATGTACAAGAAATTAAAAGATAAATAAAATATCTTTTTATATATGAGATTAACAGATCAATTTCATTCTAAGATATAACATCTTAATTATATTATATATATATATATATCTTAAAATCCTTATTAATATTATATTGAATTTACCTTAGATAAATATAGATTTAATTATTTTTAGGCGTAGTAGTAGGAAGAAGACTTTTGTAATTAAGTTAATATAAACCTGTAAATATCATTTTACCCTAAAAAAATCTAAATAAAACTTTAGCCATAATCTATAAAATATCACTACGAACTATAATTTGAAAGGAAAAATATTAAAAACTACATTATTTCTATAAAAATTTAACATAGCCAAAGCCTTAAATAATTTATTCCTAAACCTTAATATATTTTAGTGAGGTTAAATATTTTTTTAGAATTATACTAAAATCTTTTTTTAAATTATGCCTGTAAATTATATTTTATATAATTTAAAATATATTTGAAAAATTATTAATTCTACCTTGGATCAACATTATATAACATCAATGTTTGTATGTATATTATGTGGTTTCTTTTCTATTTTCTTTTCCCTGTAATAGTTAAAGTTCATATCAACACCTAAAAAATTTCAAAATTAAATATAATGTATAATCTTATAAACTTATCCTGAACCCAGGTTTAGTGATAATTAAACAAAGCAATATTTATAAAATAAACGAATCGAATACCTAGTGTCTTTGATACTATGCAAAATATTATGAACAGCTCAGATTTTTTATTTTGGCTCGGCATAAATTCATTTGACCCGGATCTGCTCTGCACTATTTTAATAAATGTAAATGTTTATTATAGTCAAATTACTTCGATGATTTGAGGTTTTAAATATAAAACTATAAATATATTTTTGAAATTCTTTTTAAAAAAATATTTTATAAATTTCAAAAAAAAAATAATAACAACTGTTGACTATAAATTGAAAAAGGCCTTATCGATCGATATTTAAAAAAATACAAGAAAAAAAAATTGCCCTTGATAAAATTTTAACATATTTAAAAAATTTGAAAAGCTATAATTTTTAAAATATATTATTCTCACGTATCATCACATTTTTGATTGACAGCGAGATTTTTATTAAAATAACTAGTTCATTTTATCGCATTATTTTATACTAGATAAAAAATATGACATCTTTATCTATATATTCAAAATATTAATATGAGATGAATCGCGATTTGCTAGGTCACAATATTTAGAAAAAAATTCCAAGGGTCCCTAACCTTATAATTTAAAAAAAAAAATTCTCAAGCCCAGCTAAACCCATAATAATTTTGAAAATTTTTTCCTAGCACAGCCCATAATGGTTTTTAAAGGATTTTCCCAAGCAAGATCCAAGTCTATATTTTGAGGAATATTTTCCGAGTCCAGTCCAATCCATAAAAATTTTGATAATTTTTTCCCAAATACGGATATAATTTAATATCTTATCACGGAAACCTCTCTATAATGGTTATAAGATTATTGGTCGTATACGTACAGTTTCTCCTAAAAACGTCTAAGGATATCAATTGAGAGCTAATAAAAAAATCAGCTCAACAGGAGGTCAAACTCTTCCTAATGGGCGTGTCTAGGTCTGGGGGTCATGAATATTTTTATTAAAACAAAATATCGATATGGGTATAAATAATCGTATCACGTCAATACCGCAAAACTTTTAGCGCGAAATGTATTATCGCGAATGCATTATCGCGAATGTCGATTACCGCGAAAAGATATTATAGCGAATGCATTACCGCGAATGTATCATAGCGAATATATTAGCGCGAATGCATTACCGCGAAAATATTATAGCGAATGCATAACAGCGAATGAATTATCGCGAATGCATTATAGCGAATGAATTATCGCGAATGCATTATCGCGAATGCATTATAGCGAATGTATTATAGCAAATGAATTATAGCGAATGCATTAGAGCGAATGTAATACCGCGAATACATTATCGCGAATGTATTAGAGCGAATACATTACAGCGAATGCAATATCGCGAATGCATTACAACTAACATTATCACAATGAAATAGTGATTTATATTTGACAAAATTATATTTAACCCATTTATTAAGTTCCAAAAAACCAGAGAACCAGCTTAATTGTCTATATTTATTTAAAGTAGCTTTTTAAAATTATTTACCTCTAAAACACGTCACTTGTTATTTATGAAATTCGTATTTTATTAAAAAATATGTGGAATTTGGTATACTCAATTTTTTTAACGATTAGATTAAGTCGTTTTTTACAAAAGACCCTATTAATAAATATTTTAATATTTTATATTTTAAGATTGATTCTAGTAAAAGTTAATTTTTGCCCCAATAAGCCCCAAACCCCAGGCTTGTAGATTATATTGGTTTATTAAGTCTCCTATAGGATAATTGTTATTATCAATAAGACACCATTTATATATAAATAATTCATAAAAAATTTCAAAATGTGATATTTTATTTTAAAAAATGTTTAAGTTTTAAAGAATTTTTTAATTTTTTTTTCTAATTCTTTTGAATATCAACCACCAGAAAAGGTGAAAGTTAAAGGGAAAAAAATAGAATTTAAAGGTATAATAGCCAATGAATACTTATTATATCATATTTTTAAGCATAATATAATTAATTCGACCTAATTCTACTAGCTCATAGTTACTGATATGATTAACCCTTTACAGCGCTAAAAAAATATGTTGATAATTTTTAAAAATTTTTAAATATGATTAGATGAAGGGGAACATTGGATTGAGACCTCTATCTTATTAAATCTTTTGTAATCGTCAAAATTATTAATTTTATAGCTTTAAAACATAAAATCTTATTATTTTTAAATTTAACAAATGCTTTATATCATTCGTACCTTCAAAAGTAACTTTTTACACTTTTTCTATTTTTTAAAAAAAGATTAATATACAATTTTACCACACAAAAATCATCTTATATAAAAGAAAAAATCCTATTTTATAGAATAACAATTTACCCGAACAAAATTGATAATATAAATACTTCAAAATATGATCTTAATCAAAGTGGTGCTACTGGGGCTATTTATACAAATAAATTATATCAAGCATAACAATCAAGACTGATTTCAATGTCAGTTATTAGTTACATGACTTTGCAATTTTATTGTTTTTTTATTTGCAAAGATTGTGAATTGTTTTAAATGATTTTATATAACAGAAAGAAAAGTAATACGGCTGTTGTGGTACATAAATAAAATTTAAAAGAAAAAGTGGAATGAACGGTAAAATGCTTATTGTAAAAAGGAGAGTTATTTTTGTGTAAGTTTTTATGTGTTATAAGATAAGAAATAATTTTTCTTGCGGTACGTTTGATTTTTTTGCGGTACGTTTGATTTTCTTGCGGTACGTTTGATTTTTTTCCCCTTTCGTTTTTTTCCCAGTGTATATTATAATGGTCCATGTATTCTCAGCCAGGCCGTAAAAGGGAATGTAAAATGTTGTTAAAATAAAATGAAAAGGGAGAGAGGGTAGTGGATGCCTGGTTGAGGTTGTAATTTTGTTTAATACACTTTAATTAATAAAAGTTTTTATTTTAAAGTTGTTTATAAATAAATTTATTATAAAATTTAATAAGAATAAATTTTTTTTATATTTTAATTTTTTTTCTAGTGTAATTTTATCCGAAAATATTCATCAAAAAAGTAATTTTATAAATATTTTTCCTATTTTTTTTTTCTAGATTATATGAATTTAAGGGATATTTTTTTTACTTAAACTTTATAATTATATAATGCTTATACGGCCTAAATATTTATTTCTATCGGACAGTTGAAATATTTATGATTCGTACCTGCAAAAGTAACGTTTTAATCCTTTACAAATTATGAAAGATAAAAATTAATATAATTTTTTGCCACCCCAAAATAGTGTTGTTAAATTACCTAACTTTCACCATCTCTATCATGACTTAGTCGAGCTTTTAGACTAAAAAGTAGAATTAAGTTTCTAAGTTAAGTCTCAACTTGAAGATTGATTCTAATATTTTTGAATAAAAACATGGCTACACTATTTTATAGTTGACTAAAGTTAGGTAGTTTAACAACACTACCCCTAAATCATCATATATATAGGAAAAAAATCCAATGTAAAATTTTATAAATTTGATTTTATTAGTGTTCTCTCATTAGTTTACTAATGGGAAGAGTTTATAAACCCTTTTAATACATTGGGAATTTAATCTAAAATGTGTTTGAAATAATGCAGAGCATCCATAGCATTTTTGGGGACTATATCAACTATAGTTAATCTTATAAACATAGTTATTCCTATTAAGGCATCATAAGATACTTTAACATCTTCATAATAAAAATCTAACAAATTTTTTTTTTCTATCACCATCTGAAAAAGGTTGGGAAGTCTTTTGTGGAAGTAATATTTGCAGATGTAAGTGCTGCATGATATATTAAAAATTCATTTATTTGGGTTATAAACGATCTCATTTTTTTTTCTTAAAAATAGTGAGCTGCATTATTTTATTTTTCTAGCATTTGTAAATTTTTATATAATTATTTTGAAATAAATAAAGAAGGAATTTTATAAATATTTTAAAAGTCTGTCAAAAAAAATATACAAATAAAAAATATTGCGTCTTATTTCTTGGAATATTTTTAAAATATATAATTATATGATAACAGCCCGACCCAGCCATAATTTTTTTTAAAAATATTAGGCCCTACGGCATAATTTTATCATTATCAGATCTTCTCTTGATAAAATAATTAATTTACAAATTACCGTAAATGCTTATATTGTTAGTGGCATTTAATAATGAGATTTCTTTTATAATACCGAAATATTTTTATGTTATAGTTTATGATTTAGGAGAAATTTTTAAAAAGATGAGTGTCCCTACTACATTTTTAAAATATTTTGAGATTATTAAGATACACAATAAAATAGATTTCATAAAAAGAACGATGACGCGTTTTAGAGTTATAAAGATTTAAAAACGTAAAGTTTTTTAGTCAACCGGTAAATAATCTATTTTTGATCTCATAATCAACTTTCTTCCAACAGTAGGGACTAGGGCTATTCGCGTTTTTGTCAAAATCATCATAAGCCTGAAAATAATTGTAGCATTTGAATTTATAGAATACTATGATATAGCCCAGCAAACATTTACTTAAAGTTATACATTAATAAATATTTTTAATATTTTATTGATTCTAATAAAAGTAAAATTTTTCTCCAACAAGCCCCAAAATCGGGGCTTGTAGATTCCATTGATTTAGTAAGTCTCTAACATAGATGATTATAATTATTATTCTTCTATTTTTTATGGACTATGTTTTATTGATATAATACATCATTTGCATCTAAATAATTTATATGAAAATGTCAAAATATGACATTTTATTAATTTCAAAAAATGTTTAAGTTTTTAATTTATTTTTAAATTTTTTTTATAATTATAATAATTATCATATAAAATTAATTTAAAGCTATAATAGTAGCCAATGAATAATTATTATATCATAATTTTAAGCATAATTTAATTGATTCAGCTAGCCTTGATTCAAATAGCCTCTAGTTAATCATATGATTAACCCTATCCAGCGCGAAAAAAACATGTTGATAATTTTTTCTTTTTATTATAGTAAAAAGTTTTTTTTTTATCTATAAATATAATATAATTTAAATTTTTCAAAAATATATTTTAAAAAATAAATGGTTCATATAGATACAACCACCCCCCCCCCACACCCCCCTTCCCATCTCCAGCCATATCTGGAGGCATAGAAATTTTTAAATAAGCTAAGATGAAGGGGAACATTGAATTGATTAGACCTCCATCTTATTAAATCTATTGTAATCGTCAAAATCATTTATTTTATAGCTTTAAGTTTAAAACAAATAAGAAGCCAGGTGCCGTCATGTAAATTCTCGGAATACCCTTGAATAAAAAAATGGATAAAATAATCTTAAAAAAAATTATTCAACGCTGGGCGATAAAATAATATGATAAAATTTTAAAAATAAAAAAAGATTTTTTCTTGTCCCAAAATAAAATATAAATCCTAATTAAAATATAAATCCTAATTAAAATATAAATCCTAATTAAAATATAAATCCTAATTTGTATTTGTTTATGTTCATTGACAAATTATATCTTAAAATTTTCGCGGTATTGACATGTAACCCTTATTTTTAAATTTTATTTTATTTAAATAATTCGTGATAATTCTTACTAGTTTCATATTTCTTAGTAAAAAAAAATCCCCGCACCTACTTATAACCTATTTTTAATTACATCAAATATATGTAGTGAACAGCAACTCGTCGACCACCACTTTTATCCTAGATGGATGCCTCTATACAATTACTAAAACGAAACTTCAAGAGGTTCAATCTAAGCCTAGGTAATATTATAATTTAACGATATATTATGATAAAATTTTTTAAAAAAATATATAAAGGCACCAGACATCTATACATTATAATAAGTATAAACCTACAACTAAAAGACTAAGATCCACAATACCAGATTGCTGGTATTGTGGAAAACAACATTACGTGACAAAATGCCGCACCCTCCCGAATGCTCCATGGAATAAAAAAGAAAATAAATCAGAAGCTACGACATCTCATGATATTAATATGAAAAATTAATTTATATTTATTATAAAATTAATAATATATATGATATTTTATTTCAAAATTTATAAATAAATATAGTGTTTATCATATGAGAATCGTGTGATATATGACTAATTTTAGATATTTTTGCAAAATTTATCTTCTTTTATAATTAGAGAAAATTTAGTATTTGTTCAATTTAAAATGCTTAGGTATTATTAGTACCTGCAGGGGAGACTGGGGTATGGTAAATCTTTTGGCAAACCACCTCATTTCATTTTAAAATTAAATACACAAGAAGGTTATATATATGTCGTAATTTTTAAAGGGATCATAACTATTCGGGACTATACGGTATTATCACGTTTGAACCGTGATAAACAGGAATCTTATATTTAAAAGCGTTTTACGCGCGTTTCTTTTTATTTCTTTATAATTTTATTAATGTTGTTTTATTGGCCTTATGAAATAGGTTATGTCTCACATAGGGTATCAATCGATAGCTAATCTAAAGATATATTCAACTAAAGGGCAATCTCTCCCCGTGAAGGGCGAGTCTAGGTGATGGGGT
>NW_027051172.1:0-13142 GCF_954871325.1 Gordionus sp. m RMFG-2023
GATCAAAGTTTCGCCAACTTTGCTGAATATGTATTGCTACTTTTTTTAATATTAAATCTTGCTTCGACTCTTTTCGCAGAATATTTTCTGACAATTGCATATCATCCAAATTAATACTTCGAATATCCAAAGCATGTTTAGAATCTTGATTCTCTTCCGAAATTTCTTGGTGTTTATTAATCAAATCTCGAATTCTAGAATCTAGTGTTATGCAACATTTTTCTTTTTCAATATTGTTGACCAAATTGCGTACTTGTTTAATCATAACCTGACGAGGCATTTCTAAATTGAATGCTATAATCCATGGTAATCCGAAAAGAGGCACCCCAGTTGTATTCATTATTACCACTGGTAGAGTCCTTGTCTGTGATCCAATCCTAACATTGAGGTCTCGCCCTTGACGTCTAACGGATGATCACCATATGCAGTCAATGGACTGGTTGGCCTAATTTTTGGTCGCCCAATACTTGTCCATATATCAATTCCTATCAATGACGCTTGTGCACCAGTGTCAAAATCAAATTCAACATCTAACCCATTTATCTCTGCAGTTAGTTTTGCTCGATTCTCTCGATTTTGTTGAATCTTCCAAATATTATGAATAGAATCACTTGATGACACTCTTATATAGTTTAAATTCTTTGATTTACAGCAAACTGCAAAATGACCAATTTTTTTACATTTATTACATGCCGCATTTGTAGCTGGACATCTCACTTCTCGGTTATGAATAAAACCACATTTATAACATTTAAGTTTATTATAATCTTTATCATTATTATTATTGTAGTTATTATTCTCTTTATCAAATGTATTATTATACTTGACTTTATTATAGCCTTTATCAATTGTAGTCGTCGTTTTTATTGGATGTTTATAATTATTATCATTATCATTTCTTTTGTTATTAACATTTATCTTATTAACAACTGGCATATTTTTATTTGCCATTTCTTTATCTGCTCGCTCAGAAGCTAATGCCAGATCAAGAATAAATTGAAAAGTCAGTACATTATTATCTCTATCAAGACCGTCGGGATATAGAGCTCTAAGATCTCTTTCCAATCCCGGTATTTCCATGCCAACCATAAACTGATCACGTAAACGCTCGTCAATATCATTAAGATAATGACAACGCTTTCCAATTGTTCTAATTTTATTTGCAAATTCAGTTATGGTTTCAGTTGTTCTCCGTAATCTAACGAAATCAAATCTAGAAGCAAAAGCTGTTGACGTCGGTTTAAATAGTTTAAAACATATTGACTTAATTTCCTTAAAAGATAAAGTTTCGATCGAATCAGGATAACAAAAACGGTCCACCAACTCAATATTCTTATTGCCAAAAAATGTTAAAAATATATCTTTATATTGACATTCAGATGGGCTTACGTTTTTTAACCGAAAACTGGCTTTAGTAATACCAACTACTAATTATAAACAATACGACCACTAATTTATATTTCAATTTATTTTTGATATCAAATTTTATTTTTTGTTTTTCGAATGTTCGATTCTATTTTTAATATACAATATACATAATTAATCATTTATTAATTTATTACATTTCCTTCAAACAATTTAAAGTTAGATTTCTTCAATAAACCTCTTTGTAGGTTTACGGTTTCTTGATGAGCAACGTAATGTGGTATTTGTATTTGTGTTTGTATTTGCTTCATTCACTGGCACAACCATTTCTGTAACTTCCAAAGAACTTTCATGATTTGGGATAACTAAACGATTTCTTAACTGATCGGCATGCTTCCGTAATGTTTTCCCGGAAGATTCAACAATATAAGAATAAAGTCCTATTCTTTCTTTAATTACTCCCTCTCTCCAACCATTGGTATTTTCATTATTTAACCATATAGGTTGTGAGATTTCAAATTCTCTTTCCTTTGAATGTAAATCATGATGAAGGCTTTGTTTATCATTAGCCCTTACTATTTCGTGTTCGGCATTTGGTCGGATCCAATCCAGACTTGTTTTCAATTGCCTCCCAAACATAATTTTAGCAGGAGATCTCCCTGTGGAACTATGCTCTCCCAATCGGTAGGTTGTTAAAACCTGTGTCATAGCTTCTTCGGGATCGCTAATTGAATCTCTCGTTGCATAATACCGACCTTTCAAAGTTCGTACTGTACGTTCAGCTAATCCATTAGTTTTTGGATGATAGGGTGCCGAACGTATATGACGTATGTTATTTAAATCACAATACCTACGGAATTCCCCTGATAAGAAATGTGGTCCTTTGTCTGACACACTGTACTTGGGTATTCCAAACCTAGAAAACCATTTATTTAGTCGTTTTATCATAGCATCAGCAGAGGTATTCTGCATTAGATCAACTTCTAACCATGGTCTATTTTTCTGGCATCCAGAACATATTTTGATAAAATTTTCTATATCAACATCACATCTGGGCCACCAACAATACAATCTAAAAATAGATTTCATTACATTTTCCCCAGGATGTCCCCAGTGAATCATTCCTAACACTGCATTTCTTAATTTATTAGGAATAACCAATCTCCCATTCCATTCTATAATATTACGATTGACAGAAAGCTCTTCCCGTCGATTATAAAAATTAACTATTTCTTTATCTTTATGACGATCAAAGTTTCGCCAACTTTGCTGAATATGTATTGCTACTTTTTTTAATATTAAATCTTGCTTCGACTCTTTTCGCAGAATATTTTCTGACAATTGCATATCATCCAAATTAATACTTCGAATATCCAAAGCATGTTTAGAATCTTGATTCTCTTCCGAAATTTCTTGGTGTTTATTAATCAAATCTCGAATTCTAGAATCTAGTGTTATGCAACATTTTTCTTTTTCAATATTGTTGACCAAATTGCGTACTTGTTTAATCATAACCTGACGAGGCATTTCTAAATTGAATGCTATAATCCATGGTAATCCGAAAAGAGGCACCCCAGTTGTATTCATTATTACCACTGGTAGAGTCCTTGTCTGTGATCCAATCCTAACATTGACTTGGGTCTCGCCCTTGACGTCTAACGGATGATCACCATATGCAGTCAATGGACTGGTTGGCCTAATTTTTGGTCGCCCAATACTTGTCCATATATCAATTCCTATCAATGACGCTTGTGCACCAGTGTCAAAATCAAATTCAACATCTAACCCATTTATCTCTGCAGTTAGTTTTGCTCGATTCTCTCGATTTTGTTGAATCTTCCAAATATTATGAATAGAATCACTTGATGACACTCTTATATAGTTTAAATTCTTTGATTTACAGCAAACTGCAAAATGACCAATTTTTTTACATTTATTACATGCCGCATTTGTAGCTGGACATCTCACTTCTCGGTTATGAATAAAACCACATTTATAACATTTAAGTTTATTATAATCTTTATCATTATTATTATTGTAGTTATTATTCTCTTTATCAAATGTATTATTATACTTGACTTTATTATAGCCTTTATCAATTGTAGTCGTCGTTTTTATTGGATGTTTATAATTATTATCATTATCATTTCTTTTGTTATTAACATTTATCTTATTAACAACTGGCATATTTTTATTTGCCATTTCTTTATCTGCTCGCTCAGAAGCTAATGCCAGATCAAGAATAAATTGAAAAGTCAGTACATTATTATCTCTATCAAGACCGTCGGGATATAGAGCTCTAAGATCTCTTTCCAATCCCGGTATTTCCATGCCAACCATAAACTGATCACGTAAACGCTCGTCAATATCATTAAGATAATGACAACGCTTTCCAATTGTTCTAATTTTATTTGCAAATTCAGTTATGGTTTCAGTTGTTCTCCGTAATCTAACGAAATCAAATCTAGAAGCAAAAGCTGTTGACGTCGGTTTAAATAGTTTAAAACATATTGACTTAATTTCCTTAAAAGATAAAGTTTCGATCGAATCAGGATAACAAAAACGGTCCACCAACTCAATATTCTTATTGCCAAAAAATGTTAAAAATATATCTTTATATTGGCATTCAGATGGGCTTACGTTTTTTAACCGAAAACTGGCTTTAGTAATACCAACTACTAATTATAAACAATACGACCACTAATTTATATTTCAATTTATTTTTGATATCAAATTTTATTTTTTGTTTTTCGAATGTTCGATTCTATTTTTAATATACAATATACATAATTAATCATTTATTAATTTATTACATTTCCTTCAAACAATTTAAAGTTAGATTTCTTCAATAAACCTCTTTGTAGGTTTACGGTTTCTTGATGAGCAACGTAATGTGGTATTTGTATTTGTGTTTGTATTTGCTTCATTCACTGGCACAACCATTTCTGTAATTTCCAAAGAACTTTCATGATTTGGGATAACTAAACGATTTCTTAACTGATCGGCATGCTTCCGTAATGTTTTCCCGGAAGATTCAACAATATAAGAATAAAGTCCTATTCTTTCTTTAATTACTCCCTCTCTCCAACCATTGGTATTTTCATTATTTAACCATATAGGTTGTGAGATTTCAAATTCTCTTTCCTTTGAATGTAAATCATGATGAAGGCTTTGTTTATCATTAGCCCTTACTATTTCGTGTTCGGCATTTGGTCGGATCCAATCCAGACTTGTTTTCAATTGCCTCCCAAACATAATTTTAGCAGGAGATCTCCCTGTGGAACTATGCTCTCCCAATCGGTAGGTTGTTAAAACCTGTGTCATAGCTTCTTCGGGATCGCTAATTGAATCTCTCGTTGCATAATACCGACCTTTCAAAGTTCGTACTGTACGTTCAGCTAATCCATTAGTTTTTGGATGATAGGGTGCCGAACGTATATGACGTATGTTATTTAAATCACAATACCTACGGAATTCCCCTGATAAAAAATGTGGTCCTTTGTCTGACACACTGTACTTGGGTATTCCAAACCTAGAAAACCATTTATTTAGTCGTTTTATCATAGCATCAGCAGAGGTATTCTGCATTAGATCAACTTCTAACCATGGTCTATTTTTCTGGCATCCAGAACATATTTTGATAAAATTTTCTATATCAACATCACATCTGGGCCACCAACAATACAATCTAAAAATAGATTTCATTACATTTTCCCCAGGATGTCCCCAGTGAATCATTCCTAACACTGCATTTCTTAATTTATTAGGAATAACCAATCTCCCATTCCATTCTATAATATTACGATTGACAGAAAGCTCTTCCCGTCGATTATAAAAATTAACTATTTCTTTATCTTTATGACGATCAAAGTTTCGCCAACTTTGCTGAATATGTATTGCTACTTTTTTTAATATTAAATCTTGCTTCGACTCTTTTCGCAGAATATTTTCTGACAATTGCATATCATCCAAATTAATACTTCGAATATCCAAAGCATGTTTAGAATCTTGATTCTCTTCCGAAATTTCTTGGTGTTTATTAATCAAATCTCGAATTCTAGAATCTAGTGTTATGCAACATTTTTCTTTTTCAATATTGTTGACCAAATTGCGTACTTGTTTAATCATAACCTGACGAGGCATTTCTAAATTGAATGCTATAATCCATGGTAATCCGAAAAGAGGCACCCCAGTTGTATTCATTATTACCACTGGTAGAGTCCTTGTCTGTGATCCAATCCTAACATTGACTTGGGTCTCGCCCTTGACGTCTAACGGATGATCACCATATGCAGTCAATGGACTGGTTGGCCTAATTTTTGGTCGCCCAATACTTGTCCATATATCAATTCCTATCAATGACGCTTGTGCACCAGTGTCAAAATCAAATTCAACATCTAACCCATTTATCTCTGCAGTTAGTTTTGCTCGATTCTCTCGATTTTGTTGAATCTTCCAAATATTATGAATAGAATCACTTGATGACACTTTTATATAGTTTAAATTCTTTGATTTACAGCAAACTGCAAAATGACCAATTTTTTTACATTTATTACATGCCGCATTTGTAGCTGGACATCTCACTTCTCGGTTATGAATAAAACCACATTTATAACATTTAAGTTTATTATAATCTTTATCATTATTATTATTGTAGTTATTATTCTCTTTATCAAATGTATTATTATACTTGACTTTATTATAGCCTTTATCAATTGTAGTCGTCGTTTTTATTGGATGTTTATAATTATTATCATTATCATTTCTTTTGTTATTAACATTTATCTTATTAACAACTGGCATATTTTTATTTGCCATTTCTTTATCTGCTCGCTCAGAAGCTAATGCCAGATCAAGAATAAATTGAAAAGTCAGTACATTATTATCTCTATCAAGACCGTCGGGATATAGAGCTCTAAGATCTCTTTCCAATCCCGGTATTTCCATGCCAACCATAAACTGATCACGTAAACGCTCGTCAATATCATTAAGATAATGACAACGCTTTCCAATTGTTCTAATTTTATTTGCAAATTCAGTTATGGTTTCAGTTGTTCTCCGTAATCTAACGAAATCAAATCTAGAAGCAAAAGCTGTTGACGTCGGTTTAAATAGTTTAAAACATATTGACTTAATTTCCTTAAAAGATAAAGTTTCGATCGAATCAGGATAACAAAAACGGTCCACCAACTCAATATTCTTATTGCCAAAAAATGTTAAAAATATATCTTTATATTGACATTCAGATGGGCTTACGTTTTTTAACCGAAAACTGGCTTTAGTAATACCAACTACTAATTATAAACAATACGACCACTAATTTATATTTCAATTTATTTTTGATATCAAATTTTATTTTTTGTTTTTCGAATGTTCGATTCTATTTTTAATATACAATATACATAATTAATCATTTATTAATTTATTACATTTCCTTCAAACAATTTAAAGTTAGATTTCTTCAATAAACCTCTTTGTAGGTTTACGGTTTCTTGATGAGCAACGTAATGTGGTATTTGTATTTGTGTTTGTATTTGCTTCATTCACTGGCACAACCATTTCTGTAACTTCCAAAGAACTTTCATGATTTGGGATAACTAAACGATTTCTTAACTGATCGGCATGCTTCCGTAATGTTTTCCCGGAAGATTCAACAATATAAGAATAAAGTCCTATTCTTTCTTTAATTACTCCCTCTCTCCAACCATTGGTATTTTCATTATTTAACCATATAGGTTGTGAGATTTCAAATTCTCTTTCCTTTGAATGTAAATCATGATGAAGGCTTTGTTTATCATTAGCCCTTACTATTTCGTGTTCGGCATTTGGTCGGATCCAATCCAGACTTGTTTTCAATTGCCTCCCAAACATAATTTTAGCAGGAGATCTCCCTGTGGAACTATGCTCTCCCAATCGGTAGGTTGTTAAAACCTGTGTCATAGCTTCTTCGGGATCGCTAATTGAATCTCTCGTTGCATAATACCGACCTTTCAAAGTTCGTACTGTACGTTCAGCTAATCCATTAGTTTTTGGATGATAGGGTGCCGAACGTATATGACGTATGTTATTTAAATCACAATACCTACGGAATTCCCCTGATAAGAAATGTGGTCCTTTGTCTGACACACTGTACTTGGGTATTCCAAACCTAGAAAACCATTTATTTAGTCGTTTTATCATAGCATCAGCAGAGGTATTCTGCATTAGATCAACTTCTAACCATGGTCTATTTTTCTGGCATCCAGAACATATTTTGATAAAATTTTCTATATCAACATCACATCTGGGCCACCAACAATACAATCTAAAAATAGATTTCATTACATTTTCCCCAGGATGTCCCCAGTGAATCATTCCTAACACTGCATTTCTTAATTTATTAGGAATAACCAATCTCCCATTCCATTCTATAATATTACGATTGACAGAAAGCTCTTCCCGTCGATTATAAAAATTAACTATTTCTTTATCTTTATGACGATCAAAGTTTCGCCAACTTTGCTGAATATGTATTGCTACTTTTTTTAATATTAAATCTTGCTTCGACTCTTTTCGCAGAATATTTTCTGACAATTGCATATCATCCAAATTAATACTTCGAATATCCAAAGCATGTTTAGAATCTTGATTCTCTTCCGAAATTTCTTGGTGTTTATTAATCAAATCTCGAATTCTAGAATCTAGTGTTATGCAACATTTTTCTTTTTCAATATTGTTGACCAAATTGCGTACTTGTTTAATCATAACCTGACGAGGCATTTCTAAATTGAATGCTATAATCCATGGTAATCCGAAAAGAGGCACCCCAGTTGTATTCATTATTACCACTGGTAGAGTCCTTGTCTGTGATCCAATCCTAACATTGACTTGGGTCTCGCCCTTGACGTCTAACGGATGATCACCATATGCAGTCAATGGACTGGTTGGCCTAATTTTTGGTCGCCCAATACTTGTCCATATATCAATTCCTATCAATGACGCTTGTGCACCAGTGTCAAAATCAAATTCAACATCTAACCCATTTATCTCTGCAGTTAGTTTTGCTCGATTCTCTCGATTTTGTTGAATCTTCCAAATATTATGAATAGAATCACTTGATGACACTCTTATATAGTTTAAATTCTTTGATTTACAGCAAACTGCAAAATGACCAATTTTTTTACATTTATTACATGCCGCATTTGTAGCTGGACATCTCACTTCTCGGTTATGAATAAAACCACATTTATAACATTTAAGTTTATTATAATCTTTATCATTATTATTATTGTAGTTATTATTCTCTTTATCAAATGTATTATTATACTTGACTTTATTATAGCCTTTATCAATTGTAGTCGTCGTTTTTATTGGATGTTTATAATTATTATCATTATCATTTCTTTTGTTATTAACATTTATCTTATTAACAACTGGCATATTTTTATTTGCCATTTCTTTATCTGCTCGCTCAGAAGCTAATGCCAGATCAAGAATAAATTGAAAAGTCAGTACATTATTATCTCTATCAAGACCGTCGGGATATAGAGCTCTAAGATCTCTTTCCAATCCCGGTATTTCCATGCCAACCATAAACTGATCACGTAAACGCTCGTCAATATCATTAAGATAATGACAACGCTTTCCAATTGTTCTAATTTTATTTGCAAATTCAGTTATGGTTTCAGTTGTTCTCCGTAATCTAACGAAATCAAATCTAGAAGCAAAAGCTGTTGACGTCGGTTTAAATAGTTTAAAACATATTGACTTAATTTCCTTAAAAGATAAAGTTTCGATCGAATCAGGATAACAAAAACGGTCCACCAACTCAATATTCTTATTGCCAAAAAATGTTAAAAATATATCTTTATATTGACATTCAGATGGGCTTACGTTTTTTAACCGAAAACTGGCTTTAGTAATACCAACTACTAATTATAAACAATACGACCACTAATTTATATTTCAATTTATTTTTGATATCAAATTTTATTTTTTGTTTTTCGAATGTTCGATTCTATTTTTAATATACAATATACATAATTAATCATTTATTAATTTATTACATTTCCTTCAAACAATTTAAAGTTAGATTTCTTCAATAAACCTCTTTGTAGGTTTACGGTTTCTTGATGAGCAACGTAATGTGGTATTTGTATTTGTGTTTGTATTTGCTTCATTCACTGGCACAACCATTTCTGTAACTTCCAAAGAACTTTCATGATTTGGGATAACTAAACGATTTCTTAACTGATCGGCATGCTTCCGTAATGTTTTCCCGGAAGATTCAACAATATAAGAATAAAGTCCTATTCTTTCTTTAATTACTCCCTCTCTCCAACCATTGGTATTTTCATTATTTAACCATATAGGTTGTGAGATTTCAAATTCTCTTTCCTTTGAATGTAAATCATGATGAAGGCTTTGTTTATCATTAGCCCTTACTATTTCGTGTTCGGCATTTGGTCGGATCCAATCCAGACTTGTTTTCAATTGCCTCCCAAACATAATTTTAGCAGGAGATCTCCCTGTGGAACTATGCTCTCCCAATCGGTAGGTTGTTAAAACCTGTGTCATAGCTTCTTCGGGATCGCTAATTGAATCTCTCGTTGCATAATACCGACCTTTCAAAGTTCGTACTGTACGTTCAGCTAATCCATTAGTTTTTGGATGATAGGGTGCCGAACGTATATGACGTATGTTATTTAAATCACAATACCTACGGAATTCCCCTGATAAGAAATGTGGTCCTTTGTCTGACACACTGTACTTGGGTATTCCAAACCTAGAAAACCATTTATTTAGTCGTTTTATCATAGCATCAGCAGAGGTATTCTGCATTAGATCAACTTCTAACCATGGTCTATTTTTCTGGCATCCAGAACATATTTTGATAAAATTTTCTATATCAACATCACATCTGGGCCACCAACAATACAATCTAAAAATAGATTTCATTACATTTTCCCCAGGATGTCCCCAGTGAATCATTCCTAACACTGCATTTCTTAATTTATTAGGAATAACCAATCTCCCATTCCATTCTATAATATTACGATTGACAGAAAGCTCTTCCCGTCGATTATAAAAATTAACTATTTCTTTATCTTTATGACGATCAAAGTTTCGCCAACTTTGCTGAATATGTATTGCTACTTTTTTTAATATTAAATCTTGCTTCGACTCTTTTCGCAGAATATTTTCTGACAATTGCATATCATCCAAATTAATACTTCGAATATCCAAAGCATGTTTAGAATCTTGATTCTCTTCCGAAATTTCTTGGTGTTTATTAATCAAATCTCGAATTCTAGAATCTAGTGTTATGCAACATTTTTCTTTTTCAATATTGTTGACCAAATTGCGTACTTGTTTAATCATAACCTGACGAGGCATTTCTAAATTGAATGCTATAATCCATGGTAATCCGAAAAGAGGCACCCCAGTTGTATTCATTATTACCACTGGTAGAGTCCTTGTCTGTGATCCAATCCTAACATTGACTTGGGTCTCGCCCTTGACGTCTAACGGATGATCACCATATGCAGTCAATGGACTGGTTGGCCTAATTTTTGGTCGCCCAATACTTGTCCATATATCAATTCCTATCAATGACGCTTGTGCACCAGTGTCAAAATCAAATTCAACATCTAACCCATTTATCTCTGCAGTTAGTTTTGCTCGATTCTCTCGATTTTGTTGAATCTTCCAAATATTATGAATAGAATCACTTGATGACACTCTTATATAGTTTAAATTCTTTGATTTACAGCAAACTGCAAAATGACCAATTTTTTTACATTTATTACATGCCGCATTTGTAGCTGGACATCTCACTTCTCGGTTATGAATAAAACCACATTTATAACATTTAAGTTTATTATAATCTTTATCATTATTATTATTGTAGTTATTATTCTCTTTATCAAATGTATTATTATACTTGACTTTATTATAGCCTTTATCAATTGTAGTCGTCGTTTTTATTGGATGTTTATAATTATTATCATTATCATTTCTTTTGTTATTAACATTTATCTTATTAACAACTGGCATATTTTTATTTGCCATTTCTTTATCTGCTCGCTCAGAAGCTAATGCCAGATCAAGAATAAATTGAAAAGTCAGTACATTATTATCTCTATCAAGACCGTCGGGATATAGAGCTCTAAGATCTCTTTCCAATCCCGGTATTTCCATGCCAACCATAAACTGATCACGTAAACGCTCGTCAATATCATTAAGATAATGACAACGCTTTCCAATTGTTCTAATTTTATTTGCAAATTCAGTTATGGTTTCAGTTGTTCTCCGTAATCTAACGAAATCAAATCTAGAAGCAAAAGCTGTTGACGTCGGTTTAAATAGTTTAAAACATATTGACTTAATTTCCTTAAAAGATAAAGTTTCGATCGAATCAGGATAACAAAAACGGTCCACCAACTCAATATTCTTATTGCCAAAAAATGTTAAAAATATATCTTTATATTGACATTCAGATGGGCTTACGTTTTTTAACCGAAAACTGGCTTTAGTAATACCAACTACTAATTATAAACAATACGACCACTAATTTATATTTCAATTTATTTTTGATATCAAATTTTATTTTTTGTTTTTCGAATGTTCGATTCTATTTTTAATATACAATATACATAATTAATCATTTATTAATTTATTACATTTCCTTCAAACAATTTAAAGTTAGATTTCTTCAATAAACCTCTTTGTAGGTTTACGGTTTCTTGATGAGCAACGTAATGTGGTATTTGTATTTGTGTTTGTATTTGCTTCATTCACTGGCACAACCATTTCTGTAACTTCCAAAGAACTTTCATGATTTGGGATAACTAAACGATTTCTTAACTGATCGGCATGCTTCCGTAATGTTTTCCCGGAAGATTCAACAATATAAGAATAAAGTCCTATTCTTTCTTTAATTACTCCCTCTCTCCAACCATTGGTATTTTCATTATTTAACCATATAGGTTGTGAGATTTCAAATTCTCTTTCCTTTGAATGTAAATCATGATGAAGGCTTTGTTTATCATTAGCCCTTACTATTTCGTGTTCGGCATTTGGTCGGATCCAATCCAGACTTGTTTTCAATTGCCTCCCAAACATAATTTTAGCAGGAGATCTCCCTGTGGAACTATGCTCTCCCAATCGGTAGGTTGTTAAAACCTGTGTCATAGCTTCTTCGGGATCGCTAATTGAATCTCTCGTTGCATAATACCGACCTTTCAAAGTTCGTACTGTACGTTCAGCTAATCCATTAGTTTTTGGATGATAGGGTGCCGAACGTATATGACGTATGTTATTTAAATCACAATACCTACGGAATTCCCCTGATAAGAAATGTGGTCCTTTGTCTGACACACTGTACTTGGGTATTCCAAACCTAGAAAACCATTTATTTAGTCGTTTTATCATAGCATCAGCAGAGGTATTCTGCATTAGATCAACTTCTAACCATGGTCTATTTTTCTGGCATCCAGAACATATTTTGATAAAATTTTCTATATCAACATCACATCTGGGCCACCAACAATACAATCTAAAAATAGATTTCATTACATTTTCCCCAGGATGTCCCCAGTGAATCATTCCTAACACTGCATTTCTTAATTTATTAGGAATAACCAATCTCCCATTCCATTCTATAATATTACGATTGACAGAAAGCTCTTCCCGTCGATTATAAAAATTAACTATTTCTTTATCTTTATGACGATCAAAGTTTCGCCAACTTTGCTGAATATGTATTGCTACTTTTTTTAATATTAAATCTTGCTTCG
>NW_027051173.1:0-4274 GCF_954871325.1 Gordionus sp. m RMFG-2023
ATTCTATTAGTATATATAAGTTACCTAACTTAGTAGGAAATCCCTGAATAAATTTAATTTTTTATCGTTGGATTTATACTTATTTATATAATCATCAGATTTCCTCACATCTTTTAATTTTTTTGAGATTCTATTAGTATATATAAGTTACCTAACTTAGTAGGAAATATCTGAATAAATTTTTTATCGTTGGATTTATACTTATTTATATAATCATCAGATTTCATTACATCTTTTAATTTTTTTGAGATTCTATTAGTATATATAAGTTACCTAACTTAGTAGGAAATCCTTGAATAAATTTTTTATCGTTGGATTTATACTTATTTATATAATCATCAGATTTCCTCACATCTTTTAATTTTTTTGAGATTCTATTAGTATATATAAGTTACCTAACTTAGTAGGAAATCCCTGAATAAATTTTTTATCGTTTAATTTATACTTATTTATATAATCATCAGATTTCCTCACATCTTTTAATTTTTTTGAGATTCTATTAGTATATATAAGTTACCTAACTTAGTAGGAAATCCCTGAATAAATTTAATTTTTTATCGTTGGATTTATACTTATTTATATAATCATCAGATTTCCTCACATCTTTTAATATTTTTGAGATTCTATTAGTATATATAAGTTACCTAACTTAGTAGGAAATCTCTGAATAAATTTTTTATCGTTGGATTTATACTTATTTATATAATCATCAGATTTCCTCACATCTTTTAATTTTTTTGAGATTCTATTAGTATATATAAGTTACCTAACTTAGTAGGAAATCCCTGAATAAATTTTTTATCGTTGGATTTATACTTATTTATATAATCATCAGATTTCCTCACATCTTTTAATTTTTTTGAGATTCTATTAGTATATATAATTTACCTAACTTAGTAGGAAATCCCTGAATAAATTTGATTTTTTATCGTTGGATTTACTTATTTATATAATCATCAGATTTCCTCACATCTTTTAATTTTTTTGAGATTCTATTAGTATATATAAGTTACCTAACTTAGTAGGAAATCCCTGTATAAATTTTTTATCGTTGGATTTATACTTATTTATATAATCATCAGATTTCCTCACATCTTTTAATTTTTTGAGATTCTATTAGTATATATAAGTTAACTAACTTAGTAGGAAATCCCTGAATAAATTTTTTATCGTTGGATTTATACTTATTAATATAATCATCTGATTTCCTCACATCTTTTAATTTTTTTGAGATTATATTAGTATATATAAGTTACCTAACTTAGTAGGAAATCCCTGAATAAATTTTTTATCGTTGGATTTATACTTATTTATATAATCATCAGATTTCATTACATCTTTAATTTTTTTGAGATTCTATTAGTATATATAAGTTACCTAACTTAGTAGGAAATCCCTGAATAAATTTTTTATCGTTGGATTTATACTTATTTATATAATCATCAGATTTCCTCACATCTTTTAATTTTTTTGAGATTATATTAGTATATATAAGTTACCTAACTTAGTAGGAAATCCCTGAATAAATTTTTTATCGTTGGATTTATACTTATTTATATAATCATCAGATTTCCTCACATCTTTTAATTTTTTTGAGAATCTATTAGTAAATATAAGTTACCTAACTTAGTAGGAAATCTCTGAATAAATTTTTTATCGTTGGATTTATACTTATTTATATAATCATCAGATTTCCTCACATCTTTTAATTTTTTTGAGAATCTTTTAGTAAATATAAGTTACCTAACTTAGTAGGAAATCCCTGAATAAATTTTTTATCGTTGGATTTATACTTATTTATATAATCATCAGATTTCCTCACATCTTTTAATTTTTTTGAGATTTTATTAGTATATATAAGTTACCTAACTTAGTAGGAAATCCCTGAATAAATTTTTTATCGTTGGATTTATACTTTATTATATAATCATCAGATTTCCTCACATCTTTTAATTTTTTTGAGATTCTATTAGTATATATAAGTTACCTAACTTAGTAGGAAATCCCTGAATAAATTTTTTATCGTTGGATTTATACTTATTTATATAATCATCAGATTTCCTCACGTCTTTTAATTTTTTTGAGATTCTATTAGTATATATAAGTTACCTAACTTAGTAGGAAATCCCTGAATAAATTTTTTATCGTTGGATTTATACTTATTTATATAATCATCAGATTTCATTACATCTTTTAATTTTTTTGAGATTCTATTAGTATATATAAGTTACCTAACTTAGTAGGAAATCCTTGAATAAATTTTTTATCGTTGGATTTATACTTATTTATATAATCATCAGATTTCCTCACATCTTTTAATTTTTTTGAGATTCTATTAGTATATATAAGTTACCTAACTTAGTAGGAAATCCCTGAATAAATTTTTTATCGTTTAATTTATACTTATTTATATAATCATCAGATTTCCTCACATCTTTTAATTTTTTTGAGATTCTATTAGTATATATAAGTTACCTAACTTAGTAGGAAATCCCTGAATAAATTTTTTATCGTTGGATTTATACTTATTTATATAATCATCAGATTTCCTCACATCTTTTAATTTTTTTGAGATTCTATTAGTATATATAAGTTACCTAACTTAGTAGGAAATCCCTGAATAAATTTTTTATCGTTGGATTTATACTTATTTATATAATCATCAGATTTCCTTACATCTTTTAATTTTTTTGAGATTCTATTAGTATATATAAGTTACCTAACTTAGTAGGAAATCCCTGAATAAATTTTTTATCGTTGGATTTATACTTATTTATATAATCATCAGATTTCCTCACATCTTTTAATTTTTTTGAGATTCTATTAGTATATATAAGTTACCTAACTTAGTAGGAAATCCCTGAATAAATTTTTTATCGTTGGATTTATACTTATTTATATAATCATCAGATTTCCTCACATCTTTTAATTTTTTTGAGATTCTATTAGTATATTTAAGTTACCTAACTTAGTAGGAAATCCCTGAATAAATTTTTTATCGTTGGATTTATACTTATTTATATAATCATCAGATTTCCTCACATCTTTTAATTTTTTTGAGATTCTATTAGTATATATAAGTTACCTAACTTAGTAGGAAATCCCTGAATAAATTTTTTATCGTTGGATTTATACTTATTTATATAATCATCAGATTTCCTCACATCTTTTAATTTTTTTGAGAATCTATTAGTAAATATAAGTTACCTAACTTAGTAGGAAATCTCTGAATAAATTTTTTATCGTTGGATTTATACTTATTTATATAATCATCAGATTTCCTCACATCTTTTAATTTTTTTGAGAATCTATTAGTATATATAAGTTACCTAACTTAGTAGGAAATCCCTGAATAAATTTTTTATCGTTGGATTTATACTTATTTATATAATCATCAGATTTCCTCACATCTTTTAATTTTTTTGAGATTCTATTAGTATATATAAGTTACCTAACTTAGTAGGAAATCCCTGAATAAATTTTTTATCGTTGGATTTATACTTATTTATATAATCATCAGATTTCCTCACATCTTTTAATTTTTTTGAGATTATATTAGTATATATAAGTTACCTAACTTAGTAGGAAATCCCTGAATAAATTTTTTATCGTTGGATTTATACTTATTTATATAATCATCAGATTTCATTACATCTTTTAATTTTTTTGAGATTCTATTAGTATATATAAGTTACCTAACTTAGTAGGAAATCCCTGAATAAATTTTTTATCGTTGGATTTATACTTATTTATATAATCATCAGATTTCCTCACATCTTTTAATTTTTTTGAGATTCTATTAGTATATATAAGTTACCTAACTTAGTAGGAAATCCCTGAATAAATTTTTTATCGTTGGATTTATACTTATTTATATAATCATCAGATTTCCTCACATCTTTTAATTTTTTTGAGATTCTATTAGTATATATAAGTTACCTAACTTAGTAGGAAATCCCTGAATAAATTTTTTATCGTTGGATTTATACTTATTTATATAATCATCAGATTTCCTCACATCTTTTAATTTTTTTGAGATTCTATTAGTATATATAAGTTACCTAACTTAGTAGGAAATCCCTGAATAAATTTTTTATCGTTGGATTTATACTTATTTATATAATCATCAGATTTCCTCACATCTTTTAATTTTTTTGAGATTCTATTAGTATATATAAGTTACCTAACTTAGTAGGAAATCCCTGAATAAATTTTTTATCGTTGGATTTATACTTATTTATATAATCATCAGATTTCATTACATCTTTTAATTT
>NW_027051174.1:0-10461 GCF_954871325.1 Gordionus sp. m RMFG-2023
ATTCTATTAGTATATATAAGTTACCTAACTTAGTAGGAAATCCCTGAATAAATTTTTTATCGTTGGATTTATACTTATTTATATAATCATCAGATTTCCTCACATCTTTTAATTTTTTTGAGATTCTATTAGTATATATAAGTTACCTAACTTAGTAGGAAATCCCTGAATAAATTTTTTATCGTTGGATTTATACTTATTTATATAATCATCAGATTTCCTCACATCTTTTAATTTTTTTGAGATTCTATTAGTATATTTAAGTTACCTAACTTAGTAGGAAATCCCTGAATAAATTTTTTATCGTTGGATTTATACTTATTTATATAATCATCAGATTTCCTCACATCTTTTAATTTTTTTGAGAATCTATTAGTAAATATAAGTTACCTAACTTAGTAGGAAATCTCTGAATAAATTTTTTATCGTTGGATTTATACTTATTTATATAATCATCAGATTTCCTCACATCTTTTAATTTTTTTGAGATTCTATTAGTAAATATAAGTTACCTAACTTAGTAGGAAATCTCTGAATAAATTTTTTATCGTTGGATTTATACTTATTTATATAATCATCAGATTTCCTCACATCTTTTAATTTTTTTGAGAATCTATTAGTATATATAAGTTACCTAACTTAGTAGGAAATCCCTGAATAAATTTTTTATCGTTGGATTTATACTTATTTATATAATCATCAGATTTCCTCACATCTTTTAATTTTTTTGAGATTCTATTAGTATATATAAGTTACCTAACTTAGTAGGAAATCCCTGAATAAATTTTTTATCGTTGGATTTATACTTATTAATATAATCATCTGATTTCCTCACATCTTTTAATTTTTTTGAGATTATATTAGTATATATAAGTTACCTAACTTAGTAGGAAATCCCTGAATAAATTTTTTATCGTTGGATTTATACTTATTTATATAATCATCAGATTTCATTACATCTTTAATTTTTTTGAGATTCTATTAGTATATATAAGTTACCTAACTTAGTAGGAAATCCCTGAATAAATTTTTTATCGTTGGATTTATACTTATTTATATAATCATCAGATTTCCTCACATCTTTTAATTTTTTTGAGATTATATTAGTATATATAAGTTACCTAACTTAGTAGGAAATCCCTGAATAAATTTTTTATCGTTGGATTTATACTTATTTATATAATCATCAGATTTCCTCACATCTTTTAATTTTTTTGAGATTCTATTAGTATATTTAAGTTACCTAACTTAGTAGGAAATCCCTGAATAAATTTTTTATCGTTGGATTTATACTTATTTATATAATCATCAGATTTCCTCACATCTTTTAATTTTTTTGAGAATCTATTAGTAAATATAAGTTACCTAACTTAGTAGGAAATCTCTGAATAAATTTTTTATCGTTGGATTTATACTTATTTATATAATCATCAGATTTCCTCACATCTTTTAATTTTTTTGAGAATCTTTTAGTAAATATAAGTTACCTAACTTAGTAGGAAATCCCTGAATAAATTTTTTATCGTTGGATTTATACTTATTTATATAATCATCAGATTTCCTCACATCTTTTAATTTTTTTGAGATTTTATTAGTATATATAAGTTACCTAACTTAGTAGGAAATCCCTGAATAAATTTTTTATCGTTGGATTTATACTTATATTATATAATCATCAGATTTCCTCACATCTTTTAATTTTTTTGAGATTCTATTAGTATATATAAGTTACCTAACTTAGTAGGAAATCCCTGAATAAATTTTTTATCGTTGGATTTATACTTATTTATATAATCATCAGATTTCCTCACGTCTTTTAATTTTTTTGAGATTCTATTAGTATATATAAGTTACCTAACTTAGTAGGAAATCCCTGAATAAATTTTTTATCGTTGGATTTATACTTATTTATATAATCATCAGATTTCATTACATCTTTTAATTTTTTTGAGATTCTATTAGTATATATAAGTTACCTAACTTAGTAGGAAATCCCTGAATAAATTTTTTATCGTTGGATTTATACTTATTTATATAATCATCAGATTTCCTCACATCTTTTAATTTTTTTGAGATTCTATTAGTATATATAAGTTACCTAACTTAGTAGGAAATCCCTGAATAAATTTTTTATCGTTGGATTTATACTTATTTATATAATCATCAGATTTCCTCACATCTTTTAATTTTTTTGAGATTCTATTAGTATATATAAGTTACCTAACTTAGTAGGAAATCCCTGAATAAATTTTTTATCGTTGGATTTATACTTATTTATATAATCATCAGATTTCCTCACATCTTTTAATTTTTTTGAGATTCTATTAGTATATATAAGTTACCTAACTTAGTAGGAAATCCCTGAATAAATTTTTTATCGTTGGATTTATACTTATTTATATAATCATCAGATTTCCTTACATCTTTTAATTTTTTTGAGATTCTATTAGTATATATAAGTTACCTAACTTAGTAGGAAATCCCTGAATAAATTTTTTATCGTTGGATTTATACTTATTTATATAATCATCAGATTTCCTCACATCTTTTAATTTTTTTGAGATTCTATTAGTATATATAAGTTACCTAACTTAGTAGGAAATCCCTGAATAAATTTTTTATCGTTGGATTTATACTTATTTATATAATCATCAGATTTCCTCACATCTTTTAATTTTTTTGAGATTCTATTAGTATATTTAAGTTACCTAACTTAGTAGGAAATCCCTGAATAAATTTTTTATCGTTGGATTTATACTTATTTATATAATCATCAGATTTCCTCACATCTTTTAATTTTTTTGAGATTCTATTAGTATATATAAGTTACCTAACTTAGTAGGAAATCCCTGAATAAATTTTTTATCGTTGGATTTATACTTATTTATATAATCATCAGATTTCCTCACATCTTTTAATTTTTTTGAGAATCTATTAGTAAATATAAGTTACCTAACTTAGTAGGAAATCCCTGAATAAATTTTTTATCGTTGGATTTATACTTATTTATATAATCATCAGATTTCCTCACATCTTTTAATTTTTTTGAGAATCTATTAGTAAATATAAGTTACCTAACTTAGTAGGAAATCCCTGAATAAATTTTTTATCGTTGGATTTATACTTATTTATATAATCATCAGATTTCCTCACATCTTTTAATTTTTTTGAGATTCTATTAGTATATATAAGTTACCTAACTTAGTAGGAAATCCCTGAATAAATTTTTTATCGTTGGATTTATACTTATTTATATAATCATCAGATTTCCTCACATCTTTTAATTTTTTTGAGATTCTATTAGTATATATAAGTTACCTAACTTAGTAGGAAATCCCTGAATAAATTTTTTATCGTTGGATTTATACTTATTTATATAATCATCAGATTTCATTACATCTTTTAATTTTTTTGAGATTCTATTAGTATATATAAGTTACCTAACTTAGTAGGAAATCCCTGAATAAATTTTTTATCGTTGGATTTATACTTATTTATATAATCATCAGATTTCCTCACATCTTTTAATTTTTTTGAGATTCTATTAGTATATATAAGTTACCTAACTTAGTAGGAAATCCCTGAATAAATTTTTTATCGTTGGATTTATACTTATTTATATAATCATCAGATTTCCTCACATCTTTTAATTTTTTTGAGATTCTATTAGTATATATAAGTTACCTAACTTAGTAGGAAATCCCTGAATAAATTTTTTATCGTTGGATTTATACTTATTTATATAATCATCAGATTTCCTCACATCTTTTAATTTTTTGAGATTCTATTAGTATATATAAGTTACCTAACTTAGTAGGAAATCCCTGAATAAATTTTTTATCGTTGGATTTATACTTATTAATATAATCATCAGATTTCCTCACATCTTTTAATTTTTTTGAGATTATATTAGTATATATAAGTTACCTAACTTAGTAGGAAATCCCTGAATAAATTTTTTATCGTTGGATTTATACTTATTTATATAATCATCAGATTTCCTCACATCTTTTAATTTTTTTGAGATTCTATTAGTATATATAAGTTACCTAACTTAGTAGGAAATCCCTGAATAAATTTTTTATCGTTGGATTTATACTTATTTATATAATCATCAGATTTCCTTACATCTTTTAATTTTTTTGAGATTCTATTAGTATATATAAGTTACCTAACTTAGTAGGAAATCCCTGAATAAATTTTTTATCGTTGGATTTATACTTATTTATATAATCATCAGATTTCCTCACATCTTTTAATTTTTTTGAGATTCTATTAGTATATAAAATCTCTGAATAAATTTTTTATCGTTGGATTTATACTTATTTATATAATCATCAGATTTCATTACATCTTTTAATTTTTTTGAGATTCTATTAGTATATATAAGTTACCTAACTTAGTAGGAAATCCTTGAATAAATTTTTTATCGTTGGATTTATACTTATTTATATAATCATCAGATTTCCTCACATCTTTTAATTTTTTTGAGATTCTATTAGTATATATAAGTTACCTAACTTAGTAGGAAATCCCTGAATAAATTTTTTATCGTTGAATTTATACTTATTTATATAATCATCAGATTTCCTCACATCTTTTAATTTTTTTGAGATTCTATTAGTATATATAAGTTACCTAACTTAGTAGGAAATCCCTGAATAAATTTTTTATCGTTGGATTTATACTTATTTATATAATCATCAGATTTCCTCACATCTTTTAATTTTTTTGAGATTCTATTAGTATATATAAGTTACCTAACTTAGTAGGAAATCCCTGAATAAATTTTTTATCGTTGGATTTATACTTATTTATATAATCATCAGATTTCCTCACATCTTTTAATTTTTTTGAGATTCTATTAGTATATATAAGTTACCTAACTTAGTAGGAAATCCCTGAATAAATTTTTTATCGTTGGATTTATACTTATTTATATAATCATCAGATTTCCTTACATCTTTTAATTTTTTTGAGATTCTATTAGTATATATAAGTTACCTAACTTAGTAGGAAATCCCTGAATAAATTTTTTATCGTTGGATTTATACTTATTTATATAATCATCAGATTTCCTCACATCTTTTAATTTTTTTGAGATTCTATTAGTATATATAAGTTACCTAACTTAGTAGGAAATCCCTGAATAAATTTTTTATCGTTGGATTTATACTTATATTATATAATCATCAGATTTCCTCACATCTTTTAATTTTTTTGAGATTCTATTAGTATATATAAGTTACCTAACTTAGTAGGAAATCCCTGAATAAATTTTTTATCGTTGGATTTATACTTATTTATATAATCATCAGATTTCCTCACATCTTTTAATTTTTTTGAGATTCTATTAGTATATATAAGTTACCTAACTTAGTAGGAAATCCCTGAATAAATTTTTTATCGTTGGATTTATACTTATTTATATAATCATCAGATTTCCTTACATCTTTTAATTTTTTTGAGATTCTATTAGTATATATAAGTTACCTAACTTAGTAGGAAATCCCTGAATAAATTTTTTATCGTTGGATTTATACTTATTTATATAATCATCAGATTTCCTCACATCTTTTAATTTTTTTGAGATTCTATTAGTATATATAAGTTACCTAACTTAGTAGGAAATCCCTGAATAAATTTTTTATCGTTGGATTTATACTTATTTATATAATCATCAGATTTCCTCACATCTTTTAATTTTTTTGAGATTCTATTAGTATATATAAGTTACCTAACTTAGTAGGAAATCCCTGAATAAATTTTTTATCGTTGGATTTATACTTATTTATATAATCATCAGATTTCCTCACATCTTTTAATTTTTTTGAGATTCTATTAGTATATATAAGTTACCTAACTTAGTAGGAAATCCCTGAATAAATTTTTTATCGTTGGATTTATACTTATTAATATAATCATCAGATTTCCTCACATCTTTTAATTTTTTTGAGATTATATTAGTATATATAAGTTACCTAACTTAGTAGGAAATCCCTGAATAAATTTTTTATCGTTGGATTTATACTTATTTATATAATCATCAGATTTCATTACATCTTTTAATTTTTTTGAGATTCTATTAGTATATATAAGTTACCTAACTTAGTAGGAAATCCCTGAATAAATTTTTTATCGTTGGATTTATACTTATTTATATAATCATCAGATTTCCTTACATCTTTTAATTTTTTTGAGATTCTATTAGTATATATAAGTTACCTAACTTAGTAGGAAATCCCTGAATAAATTTTTTATCGTTGGATTTATACTTATTTATATAATCATCAGATTTCCTCACATCTTTTAATTTTTTTGAGATTCTATTAGTATATAAAACTCTCCTGAATAAATTTTTTATCGTTGGATTTATACTTATTTATATAATCATCAGATTTCATTACATCTTTTAATTTTTTTGAGATTCTATTAGTATATATAAGTTACCTAACTTAGTAGGAAATCCTTGAATAAATTTTTTATCGTTGGATTTATACTTATTTATATAATCATCAGATTTCCTCACATCTTTTAATTTTTTTGAGATTCTATTAGTATATATAAGTTACCTAACTTAGTAGGAAATCCCTGAATAAATTTTTTATCGTTTAATTTATACATATTTATATAATCATCAGATTTCCTCACATCTTTTAATTTTTTTGAGATTCTATTAGTATATATAAGTTACCTAACTTAGTAGGAAATCCCTGAATAAATTTTTTATCGTTGGATTTATACTTATTTATATAATCATCAGATTTCCTCACATCTTTTAATTTTTTTGAGATTCTATTAGTATATATAAGTTACCTAACTTAGTAGGAAATCCCTGAATAAATTTTTTATCGTTGGATTTATACTTATTTATATAATCATCAGATTTCCTTACATCTTTTAATTTTTTTGAGATTCTATTAGTATATATAAGTTACCTAACTTAGTAGGAAATCCCTGAATAAATTTTTTATCGTTGGATTTATACTTATTTATATAATCATCAGATTTCCTCACATCTTTTAATTTTTTTGAGATTCTATTAGTATATATAAGTTACCTAACTTAGTAGGAAATCCCTGAATAAATTTTTTATCGTTGGATTTATACTTATTTATATAATCATCAGATTTCCTCACATCTTTTAATTTTTTTGAGATTCTATTAGTATATTTAAGTTACCTAACTTAGTAGGAAATCCCTGAATAAATTTTTTATCGTTGGATTTATACTTATTTATATAATCATCAGATTTCCTCACATCTTTTAATTTTTTTGAGATTCTATTAGTATATATAAGTTACCTAACTTAGTAGGAAATCCCTGAATAAATTTTTTATCGTTGGATTTATACTTATTTATATAATCATCAGATTTCCTCACATCTTTTAATTTTTTTGAGATTCTATTAGTATATATAAGTTACCTAACTTAGTAGGAAATCCCTGAATAAATTTTTTATCGTTGGATTTATACTTATTTATATAATCATCAGATTTCCTCACATCTTTTAATTTTTTTGAGATTCTATTAGTATATATAAGTTACCTAACTTAGTAGGAAATCCCTGAATAAATTTTTTATCGTTGGATTTATACTTATTTATATAATCATCAGATTTCCTCACATCTTTTAATTTTTTTGAGATTCTATTAGTATATATAAGTTACCTAACTTAGTAGGAAATCCCTGAATAAATTTTTTATCGTTGTATTTATACTTATTTATATAATCATCAGATTTCCTCACATCTTTTAATTTTTTTGAGATTCTATTAGTATATATAAGTTACCTAACTTAGTAGGAAATCCCTGAATAAATTTTTTATCGTTGGATTTATACTTATTTATATAATCATCAGATTTCCTCACATCTTTTAATTTTTTTGAGAATCTATTAGTAAATATAAGTTACCTAACTTAGTAGGAAATCCCTGAATAAATTTTTTATCGTTGGATTTATACTTATTTATATAATCATCAGATTTCCTCACATCTTTTAATTTTTTTGAGATTCTATTAGTATATATAAGTTACCTAACTTAGTAGGAAATCCCTGAATAAATTTTTTATCGTTGTATTTATACTTATTTATATAATCATCAGATTTCCTCACATCTTTTAATTTTTTTGAGATTCTATTAGTATATATAAGTTACCTAACTTAGTAGGAAATCCCTGAATAAATTTAATTTTTATCGTTGGATTTATACTTATTTATATAATCATCAGATTTCCTTACATCTTTTAATTTTTTTGAGATTCTATTAGTATATATAAGTTACCTAACTTAGTAGGAAATCCCTGAATAAATTTTTTATCGTTGGATTTATACTTATTTATATAATCATCAGATTTCCTCACATCTTTTAATTTTTTTGAGATTCTATTAGTATATATAAGTTACCTAACTTAGTAGGAAATCCCTGAATAAATTTTTTATCGTTGGATTTATACTTATTTATATAATCATCAGATTTCCTCACATCTTTTAATTTTTTTGAGAATCTATTAGTAAATATAAGTTACCTAACTTAGTAGGAAATCCCTGAATAAATTTTTTATCGTTGGATTTATACTTATTTATATAATCATCAGATTTCCTCACATCTTTTAATTTTTTTGAGATTCTATTAGTATATATAAGTTACCTAACTTAGTAGGAAATCCCTGAATAAATTTTTTATCGTTGGATTTATACTTATTTATATAATCATCAGATTTCCTCACATCTTTTAATTTTTTTGAGAATCTATTAGTAAATATAAGTTACCTAACTTAGTAGGAAATCCCTGAATAAATTTTTTATCGTTGGATTTATACTTATTTATATAATCATCAGATTTCCTCACATCTTTTAATTTTTTTGAGATTCTATTAGTATATATAAGTTACCTAACTTAGTAGGAAATCCCTGAATAAATTTTTTATCGTTGGATTTATACTTATTTATATAATCATCAGATTTCCTCACATCTTTTAATTTTTTTGAGATTCTATTAGTATATATAAGTTACCTAACTTAGTAGGAAATCCCTGAATAAATAAAATTTTTTATCGTTGGATTTATACTTATTTATATAATCATCAGATTTCCTTACATCTTTTAATTTTTTTGAGATTCTATTAGTATATATAAGTTACCTAACTTAGTAGGAAATCCCTGAATAAATTTTTTATCGTTGGATTTATACTTATTTATATAATCATCAGATTTCCTCACATCTTTTAATTTTTTTGAGATTCTATTAGTATATATAAGTTACCTAACTTAGTAGGAAATCCCTGAATAAATTTTTTATCGTTGGATTTATACTTATTTATATAATCATCAGATTTCCTCACATCTTTTAATTTTTTTGAGATTCTATTAGTATATATAAGTTACCTAACTTAGTAGGAAATCCCTGAATAAATTTTTTATCGTTGGATTTATACTTATTTATATAATCATCAGATTTCCTCACATCTTTTAATTTTTTTGAGATTCTATTAGTATATATAAGTTACCTAACTTAGTAGGAAATCCCTGAATAAATTTTTTATCGTTGGATTTATACTTATTTATATAATCATCAGATTTCCTCACATCTTTTAATTTTTTTGAGATTCTATTAGTATATATAAGTTACCTAACTTAGTAGGAAATCCCTGAATAAATTTTTTATCGTTGGATTTATACTTATTAATATAATCATCAGATTTCCTCACATCTTTTAATTTTTTTGAGATTCTATTAGTATATATAAGTTACCTAACTTAGTAGGAAATCCCTGAATAAATTTTTTATCGTTGGATTTATACTTATTAATATAATCATCAGATTTCCTCACATCTTTTAATTTTTTTGAGATTCTATTAGTATATATAAGTTACCTAACTTAGTAGGAAATCCCTGAATAAATTTTTTATCGTTGGATTTATACTTATTTATATAATCATCAGATTTCCTCACATCTTTTAATTTTTTTGAGATTCTATTAGTATATATAAGTTACCTAACTTAGTAGGAAATCCCTGAATAAATTTTTTATCGTTGGATTTATACTTATTTATATAATCATCAGATTTCCTCACATCTTTTAATTTTTTTGAGATTCTATTAGTATATATAAGTTACCTAACTTAGTAGGAAATCCCTGAATAAATTTTTTATCGTTGGATTTATACTTATTTATATAATCATCAGATTTCCTCACATCTTTTAATTTTTTTGAGAATCTATTAGTAAATATAAGTTACCTAACTTAGTAGGAAATCCCTGAATAAATTTTTTATCGTTGGATTTATACTTATTTATATAATCATCAGATTTCCTCACATCTTTTAATTTTTTTGAGATTCTATTAGTATATATAAGTTACCTAACTTAGTAGGAAATCCCTGAATAAATTTTTTATCGTTGGATTTATACTTATTTATATAATCATCAGATTTCCTCACATCTTTTAATTTTTTTGAG